>NC_141609.1:46413687-46713687 GCF_047967505.1 Dipteris shenzhenensis | reverse complement strand
TTCAAATCTAATTAGTTTAAGTTTAGTTATTTCTTACAACCTATATTCACGGTTGTGATTTGGAAGTCCCTAGAATTATAAAGAATAGACTTTCAACTTTTATGAAATAAGACTAAAGGATATGACCCCTAATATTGTTTGAAGCAAGATTGTGGTGCTACAGGAATTTTTACAAGTGTTTATGCTAGCATCACATAGAGAATGTCAATAATTGGAATCATTATTGCACTTCTTGCCCTTAAAGTGATTCATCCATGATAATTTTCATAGCGTTTCTTCCTCACACATGCTTATGGATGACCTACTTGTTCTTAAGACGCTAATCTCCTTGGAAATAGTGCCAAAATGTTGCCACTATTTTTCATTTCTAAGTTTTGAGGTTTTGGTCACCTGCAAATATGTTTAGTTGCTCGTTGTAGCAAAGTGATCACACTTGTGCCATGGGGCATCGAGTCGTATGTTGGTTAGAAATGTAGGCTAATGTGTGCAAAGCAGTTCTTGCATTAGCTTTGCTAAACAAGTTGTCCATGAAGGTTGATGGAGGTTTTCAACTCTTTCGAGAGTTTTAAGGGTTGTAGGGTTCACGCAAAAGGTTTCAAAGTTCAAAAAGGGGATAGGCTTGAGAAATGAGAGAGCGAGTCTCTTTCATGGATTAAATGGCATCAGGGTTGAGGAGTCTAATCTAAGAGTTTCAAGGTTGCAAGGGTGGATTCAGAGCGGGAGAGAAGGATTGTGGAGATAAGGGTGGGAGTAGATATGAGAATTGTACAGAAGAAAGTATTTGGCCTATTTGACATGTTAGTATTATTATCTATAACACTCTTTTAATGGAAATGTCTATTCTGAGTTAAACCAAAGTTGGTTTATGCTTCTCGTTTTGAGTTCTTTAGAAAAGCGATCTAATCTATCTCTAACAATAGTCTTCTAACCCATATAGCTTTATATGTTGTACTTTCTCATGTATCATCATGAATATGTGCATATGCTATGCATCTAAAAATTATGAGATGTCCAATCCTTAGTGTTTACCTATTTCATGCCTCAAAGGGATCATTCCTTGATCAGTTATGTAACTTGTCGAGCAAATACTTTGTTATATCAATGGATTCTATCCAATATTCGTATAGTAAAATGCTTTTCATTGAGCCTTGCTCTAGAACTTTTTGTTAAAACTCTGTTTGCTCTTTTTGTAAATGCATTATGTTGAGGAGTATTTGCATAACTGCCTTCTTATTTCATGATTCTTGCCAAATAATGAATATCTAGTTGTCCTCTTCCATTTGGCCTTAGTACCTTGACTTTTCTTCTTGTCTGGTTCTCAACCATGGCTTTCGGTTCTTTGAATCTGTCAAAGACTTCAAACTTTTATTTGATAAAGTACATCCAATACTATTTGTTCTAGTCATCAATAAAGTTAAAAGAATATAATGCACCATGGATGCTTCTAGTCTATGCACAACCCAATACATATATCAAGTCAAGAGCATCTTTCGCTCTAGTTGCACCTCTGCCAAAGAAGGCTTCTGTTTGTTTGCCAAAGTCACATGCTTAACAAACTTTTGCAAGAATTCCAGTCCTAGAATTTCATTGCCATCGTTTATTTTTTACCAACATCAAGCTTTTGGAAAGTGGCATAGGCTGTTTTTCACCCAACATTGCATGCAAATTTGGTATCGAGGCTATCATTCTGAATAATCTACCTTCTTTCATTGCTTTTCCAAAAAGTTTACATGATTTTGATTTGTCTCTAATCATGCATTCATCTCCATCAAGATTACTCTATGCTTCTTCTCTGTCTTTTGTCTAACTAATGAGAGATTCTTACTAAGCTTTGGAAAATCAAGTGCATCCTCTATCAATCCATTCTTACCTATAAAATTGTCCACGGGTACTTTGTCTTTTCCTTGAATAGGATTCAGTGTATCATCAGCATTATAGTTTGCATTCTTTGATCCTTTCATTTGTGAACCATTCTTTATGACCTATCATGTAGGATGATGTTCCATTGTCAATATACCGTGGGTCTTGGTCTTTATCTTTCACATTCTTAACATGTAATTTCCTTCACCTTTTGATTATGTAATCAGGTGCATTTCTATTTCACCTTCCAAACTCTCCATTGCAATGTACACATTCTCATGTTATATCCGTAACCTTGCTCTTGCTAATTGGCAATTATGACTGTGACTTTGATTTTGTCCATGAGAATTTCCTCTTTTTTTGAAATTTTGTTTGTTATTGTTGTACATACTTGTTAATCATATTGCTTCTTTCTATAATGTCTTACATAATGACAATAATTTTATATTGTATGCTTGATATATTTCTTAATGATTTTCCTCTACATTGAAAATTTCCTTTGTTTAAAGAAATACTTCTGTTTTGATAGTTACCACTTGAAAGGTGATTGCCTTGATTTCTATTTTGTTGATAATTCATAGAGGAAAGTCTCTCTTCATCTATTTATTCTTCAACAAATTAATCAATTCGTTGATGTTCTTTGTAAATAAAGGAATATATCTTAGTGAAGATTTTCCTTCCAACACAAATTCCCTGAGGTTATTAATTTGAGTGCCCCCTTTTCAAGTAATCATGGATTCTTGCCAAAGATTAATTCTGCTCATTACTACACCTCGATTGTGGTTCTTGTCATCTCTCTCTAACCTTTCCACCTCATCTCAATCTTGTGCTAAGTGTCTCCCCACAGATTATGAGCTCTCTCTTTTGATCTCTCACTAGCCTTTCCACCTCATCTCAATCTAGTGCAACACATCTCCCCATATACTATGATCTCTCTCTTCTAATCTCTCTATATCTTTTCTACCCTATCTTAGTCTTGTGCCAACCATTTCCAAACACACTATGACCTTTCGTATCAACGTTGAAGCATTGATATGAAACTCTCTCTCTTCTAATCTCTCTCCAACCTTTCCACCTCATCTTAGTCTTGTACCAAGCATCTTCCCATACTATGACCTTTCAATGTTGAAAGCACAAATAATATCTTCATCTTCAAAGGCTTTTGTTGGAATAGAGTAAAGAACTAGCTGATCAAGTTTGGAGCCATAAATTTCCTAGGATGCTCCGATTGCAAATGATGTTTCATTATTTCCCAATCTAGCCAAAGAGATTTCCAAAGATCATTGGAAGTAGATCTAGTAGGTTCTTGATAGAAAAGGCTACCCATTGTGGGTAATCTTTCCATCTCAAAAACCTTTTAGGTCTGATGTAGTTAAATTCATGAAAAGAAGTTGGGAATTGATTTCTTCAAGTTTATCAAGCATGTGGAGGATCTATTTGGCTGCTAGTCTCTAAGCAGCTTGCTCAGTATTAACCATGTGAGCATGGATCTCAGTTTTAATCTGATTAATTATGATGCCTCATAAAAAGTCATCATACAATCAACGACCATGTTGAGATTCTCTTCAGTGTTCCTAGGTGTCAGCTAAGTATTGTCTACAAATAAGCTCACTCCCATCTAGTAATGTAATGCCTCTTAACTACCCAGCTGTCACTTTATCATCAATCAGAAATAGGACAACTCTGTTTAGTAGAGCATTTCAACTTAATGCTTCAGACAATGCGCCCGTGAGGCATACCCTTGGTGTTAGCATTTGAGAACAACAATGAGATATAACATATAAAAAAAATGTGAAATCCCATGTCCTTGTGTGATTGCTTCACAAATCAAAAAGCTACGAAAAATCCCTTAAACGGCGGCATCATGGATCATCATGGATGGCAACCCTAGCTCTTTCTTGCATGGAAGTGTTGGGGGGGATGCAAAAAAGGTGCTAGTCTGGTAAGAGAATCTTTAGGTGGTGCTTGTAGGTGCTGCAAAGCAGACCTTCCCTTATCATGCTTTTATTTCTGTCACGGGTCTCCGCCTAGAACAAAATGCCCAAATGGCAACATTCATGATTATTTTCTCCCACTTGCCTCCAACCATGTGCATCAACCCCATTATTGTCAATTGAAATGGAGTTTCCTCCATTTGGGTCTCTAATACCTTCACCAAACGATAACCTCCTCCTCAATCAGTAGGCATGCCGTCTCACTATTTTCTTCCACCTTTTCTTTCTTACCCCATCCAAAAGGGCATACTCTTCATAGTTAAGTCATATAATGGTGAAGCCTTAAAGCGTGGATCCTCCAATAGGAAAAGCACAAGCCTAGGAAAGACCCAACCTCATGACATTCCTTAAGTTTGGCCATTCTAGGAAAAGCTTCAACTTATCTAGATCCATCTTTAATTCTCCCTCAGATACAATATGACCAAGAAAACGAATTTCTAAGGGGGAAAAGATTGTCTAGAAATCTAGCAAGGGTTGCGCATGAGATGGAGCGCACAAAAACTTGTGTGCTCCATCATATCTCATGCACAACCGTTCCTATATTTCTAGACAATGTCATATTGCCGCCTCCTTGTACAATATTTGGCTTTCCTCCTCCTCAGCCTAGAAAAGCCTGTCGTCTATTAAACTAAAATCAGTCCCTTATTCTCCTGAACTTTGGTCTCTCTCTCCTAGTTTCAAGCCTTCTATCCTTGCTCCTCTTTTCTCCAGAGGTTGTCTATTCAGCAGATTGAACAAAATTTGGTTCCCCAACTTGGCTGCAATGCTAAGGTGATGAAATCCTTCAATAACATCAATAACCTCCTACATACATCCTCACATGTTCTTCTTTGCTCTTGGACAAAAAATGATTTCACCTTCACACACAAGTCATGCAAAAACCATTGGTGTGCTCACCAACACTGTCTCAATCTTTGCCTGAAATTTTCCCACTCCATGAGAATCTCCCTCTCAAACTCTGGAGATAGGAGTTGCTTTTTAAATACTTCCCATGTCTCTACCATTTTTCCTTCCTGTTCCAAACCTGCTGCCACAAGGTGGCTGAATGCTCAAACAAAGTTCAACTTTGCCTTTTTTATGACTCACATCGCACAAAATAGTTGTTTAGATTCCTCATCCAACTAGAAAGGACTTGCCGGTTATGATCCCGTCTGTGGCAATCATTTACAAACAGCTTGGTATACGTCAAGGAATTGTTTGTTTGGTTTTGAAAGCTGAGAGTTGAAAAAGCAGAAGGCATTGTTTACATTCAGCAATGAAAGCACATATGAGGTCTTTACACACATAGAATGCACAAGTGGTCATTCCTATGCAAAACTTTTAGTCACTTTCCTTACAGAAACTCGACTGGCGTCTACAAACAATGTGAGGCCGGCTAGCAGACTTAGAACCCAACCTCGAATCCCTAAAAAGGTCTCCCCCACACCTAAGGTCAAAACTTCAACCTAGTAACTCATGTGTTCCATACCACCCAAGGAGTGCCATCGTTGGGTTGTCCAACTGATTCCTAACATTAAACTCATGCATCCTACTTAGGACTGTCCTAAATGAGGCGACTAGATGCCTAGCTAGGTAGCTTGGGTGCTAGCACATGGTAAGGGCTTTCCCAGGTTAGTCCATAGGTTATACTTAACAGCAGACATGGTATGCATTACAGGTAGAGCTAGGATCTTTGAACTGTCAAGTTTTGGGCTCTTGTGGGAAGCCTATGATCACGCAGTGAGTTGAGCAGCCATGCCCTACCTGTTATGGAGTGATCAGATAGCCTGTGTACAGGAAGTGAAGGAGCAGAAGGATTGCAAGCTTAAAAAATGCATGCTTAATGTGTTAAATTTTAAGCCACACTTGAAACTGGCTATCACGGAGCCTATGGTTGCTTGGTGAGACAGGCAGCCATGTTCTTCCTGTTTTAGCTGATGCAGAGGATTGATGAATCAACTGAATAAGAAGATGACAAGCTGAACACATGCCAAGGGACTTGGTGATTACCTCTTAGTGTAGGTTAGCAGCGCTGTATCAATTCAGAAGGCATATCAAGTCATTCAAAAGGTGGACCCTGCATGACCTGTACAAAGTGGTTTGGTAAATGTTCTCCTGATTGCATTCTTTTTTGAGAAATTTCATTGTTACTGGACACTCAACATGTGAATCAGGAACCTATGATTGAGTGTACGATGAAGCAGCCTTTTGCAGAAGGCTGGTCTGCAGTTTCCCTTTCTCAACTTCAGCATTTTTGTCAGAAAGCTTATGAACAGGGCAGCCCTTCCCCCATTCGAACATATGTGGTGCCTTGCAGCTACACCGCTGCCTGCAATTGTGCAGAAGTTGTCATTACACTGCAGGTTTAGGACCTCAGACCACTTGAACTCGTTACAAGAGTAAGCTCATGGCTCTGATTTCCAAAATTGAACAAAATAACTTCAATAGAAATGGAGCACACTAATGGCTCAGCAAGCCCAATCTCTGTAAAGAGGAATGGTTCGGAACACTTGAGCTGGAAGTTTGCACTATTAACCTTATTTTCAGGGCTGATGAGGGGTTCGACGAAGTAGAAATCTTAAATCTTAGAGTCACTCCAAACTGCTCCAATCTCTCAATGCTGCCCTTTGTATTACCTGTCACCCATACAACAGGTATGTAGGAACCGGCGAGCATCCATGTATAAAGCTGTCCTTTGTATTACCTGATAGGCAAATCTCAACGCTGCCCTTTGTATTACCTGTCACCTATACAACAGGTATGTAGGGACAGGCGAGCATCCATGTATAAAGCTTCTGATGTGAGATTTTGCTTTGATATTGATCATGATATCCATGCTACAACCCCCAAGATGGTATCTCAATGCGTAGAAGGCAGATGATATGCAGGGTAGGAGTCAGTTCTCACAATGTAGAAGGTGAACCTGGCCGATGGAGGAATACTAGCCAAGAAGAGAGGATCTGCAAGCTATGTACAAGAGAGTTGGTAGAGGATGAAGCACACATAAATGCTTTATTGCAGCAACTATGAGCACATTAGAATGAAATTTGGCATCCCGAACTAGCACCCTCGCTACAATATTTTTGAATTGTCTCCCAAGCAAATTGGGAGCTAAATTAAAAACATGTGGGAGCACCCAAAAAGATCATTGAAAACTTTGGAATTAAAACTACATAGTGTGGATATTTCACTGAATTCATAATTTGTCATAAGTCATGCAGCTATTTCAACCTCCACAGGAGATAAGCATGCTCAGCTTTATGTAGTTTGTCCATTAAGTCCTCTTGGTTCTCCAGAGGATCATAGAAGAACATTTCATTTCATCTCTCTTGTTTGTCTCCACACCCCCCCAAAAGTTTACCAGGAGATGTTCTAAAATTTAACAGCTTCTTTAAAGAATACACTGTCTTTAAAAATCAGATAACAAGAATCCCCACATCTAATATATACAATTTCATGAGGTAACTTGGAGATCTAAGAATCTGGAGTGTCCCAGTCAAAATTGGGCTGAGCAAACACTTCATACTCCAATGGTCCACTCAGGAAATTCTCAACTGAGCCCAAGCTCTCAACAGCTGTAAAATCAAATGCATCCTTCGGAGGGGAGATAAGCTTTTCAATCCCATACTTGGTACAAACTAGCAAAACAACTGCTAAAGTGCACAAAAACTGTAGCCTCTCTCGATCCCCTCTGACATAGAAGAAATATAGCATCGCAAGAAGGTACAGAATGATGCATATCTTCATAACCCTGAGCACTGTGCCCATCAGTTTTCCATCATTAGTTGCCGGAAAACCACGAAGTCTGTACATGAAAAGGAAATTGTACTTGTCTACGATATATCTATAACCAAAGTATAGTGCTGCTATGGGCACAATCACTGGTACAAAGGATGAATAGATGAGAGCCATAGCAAATATAGTCAAATTAAATGCATAATACTGGGCATAGTCAAACGCTTGTGTCTGCCAACTAACATTTCTTGCCAAGGGGTACACAGATAAATCCTGTCCATCAACATCTATACCCATGGAACCTCCAACTTGTGGTGTCACAGGTTCCACGCTTGGGAAGTTGAAAGAGCCATCTGGTAGCAGCTCCTCCTGCAAACTTTCCTCTGCAATTATGGTGTGATCCAGTGAAAGGATTCCAGAGTCATGATCTAGCCCACCATCCCGTCCCTTCAACTGCTGTATTTTGCGCTTAATCCATGGAATTGGAGACAGCAAATCATAGGAAATGCCTAAGAAGGAGCTAGTGATTAGAAATGCTGTAGCTGATAGGCACGAGTTGGCAAGAAATGACGAACTCATATATTGTTCTATATCCTTACAATCAGCACCCTCCTCATAACAGCGCCTCATTCGCAGTAGTAAAGCCTCGAGGGAAGTCTCCAACAGGCCCCTAAGAAAGATCAAATTTACCAGAAAAAATAATACTGTCTTCACAAGGGCTGCACGTTGCTCCCCTGACAATGTTAAGTGGCTCTCAAAACTGGATAAATACGCTAACGCTGCAGGGATCACTATATACATACTGAGAAAAATAAGGACATTCGGTAAGAACTGCAGTATGACAGCTGCTGCCCAACTGGAACTTTGTACCCAAGCTAACCAGATTTGAACATGATCCATGGCTTCTGGGTTTATCAATCTCCCGACATTGTGAAGGGCAGTGAAAGCTGCGAGTGGGGAACTGCAAAAGAAGAGCAAAAAGAGCAGACAAGCATTCACAGCAACTCGTCGAATGATCCTGGACAAACTACTGCTGCCTAAATGGTGCCAATAGATATCTCGAGCAGGTGGTGCCCTTTCTACCTTCCAGCAGCTTCTAGCCAGGTCTATTTCTGTCACAAAAGTTATAAACCTTTCTGACTGAGACTTAACATCTTGTAATGCTCTGCTTGCAGTATGCAAATCCTTGAACACAATGAAGGCAATGCCTGCGCCTGGTGCTCTGCCTTCCCTGTATGGCATCAATTTACTTTCGATATCTGTACAGTCTGCTTGAAGTTTAGACATGGCATCCTCTTCAGTACATCCCCCACATGCCAAGAACCTGAACCAGCACTGCTTCAATATTGATTTCCATAAATGCCAACCCTCCCTCAACCCCGCAAACCTGCTCCTCCGTGCCCCTGCCAAATCCACAAAACCGTTTGCATCCTCTTTGTAATCCACGAAAAGCTCTGCTTCTCCGAAAGTAAGAAGTCTTCTCCGGGCCTGTGCTTGCAACCATGACAGCTGCTTTCTTTTTTTTACCAAATTCTTCTCGAGACATCTAAAAGAAGACAGATCTGGGGGCACAACAACACGATATATTTTGCCAGGGTAGTGGTGTTCGAAGTACTCTTGTAGTGGTCTCGTGTTTGCTGCTAACGTCCTAGGAATCCCATGAATCATAAGTGTAAATGCAGCAATACAGTCTGTAGTTACCTCTCCATGAAATCGTGTGGATACAAGTCTTTCATCCAAAGCTCGTATACACAGATGCATCACTCCCACCACTGCAACCATGAACAAAAAATGGCCCCATAATAGGGAAGAACCCTTTTCTACATGTATAACTGTGGACCTGGTAAATTGGTCTTGAAGTGGAACTGTACCGCCATACAAATTCAAAGGAAGAAGCAAGAGCAATGCGAGCAATGCTATAGTCAGGAAGCCTACGAAGCTAAAGCCCTCCACAGCCAGATACTGTGATGCATTTGCCCCACAGAGGCGCGCTACTTGCTGGCCCGTTGCATGCCAAACAGCCAAAAGCTTGGCTGCCAAGCTGGCAGGACCAGGCAACTGATGATCACTTCGAAGCTTCACGACCAGGAAAAGCAGCATACAACAAAATGCTCCAATTATCGATATATTTATCAAGTATTGTATATTGCCATACCAATTCTCGGGAGGCTGCCAGTCTCCTCCTCCTCGATCTTCTTCTTGTTGGGTCGATCCAACAAACGAGAACGCTATTCCTGACATAGCTGCAGAGGATGCTCTAGAGTCGAGTGCAATCATAGCTATTTCTGTGAAAACAACGAGTTTTTACCCCTAAGGATCTCGGGTTTTACACCGGAACCAGTCACCCATGTTATCCCACCATAGGAATAATCAAAAGCACCAAATTCCTCAGAAGCACAGAGCTTTACGAATAGATATTGAATTGTTCGCTGGTGCGAAATATAAGTTAACCTTCCTGACTTAAAATCTGCAGGGATGTCTTGCACCGAACTTCCTAAATCCGAATCCTGCTGCTCCGTTCTCTTCCAATGTCAACCAGTGAGTAAATCGGATTCGAGAAACAGATTTCCCCTGCGAGTTCGAGTCAAATGAAGGGCGAGTTCCACTTGACTTTTAGGCGTCAAATTAACGTGTTGAACTTTCGTTAACTTGTGTTTAAGTCACGTTAAAGGTGGAATTTCCAAAGAAAATTCAACCACAACAAATAGTGCACAACTGCGCATGGCCCCACTCGCTTTTGTTTAAAATTTTTATTATGGTAGGTAACCTTCATCGCTTTTCAATAAGAAAATCTATATTTGAAAGTTTTGTAGCTTTTCTCTCACTTATTAATTTAGTGGAAGCTCGAGATTTCTACCTTTCCGTCACTTATTAATAGAGTTAGTTGCCAATCTTTTTGTACTCTTCAACGAAGTTTTTGCCCACGAAGTATCTGCTCGAGGTACTTTGCTCTCGTTTGATTATGTGTTTTTCTTTATATCCACGAAAAGCATGTTCGTGAATCCAGAGCTGAAGTTCTCCATAGCAGCGTCCATGATCTACTCGTTATCTTGTCCAAGCTCCCCTTGATTATAAAAATTAGCTGCCTTGCGCAAAAAACCAACCACCTCGCAGATGGGCTAATTAAGCACATCATACAAAAAATCTTAGATGGAAATGAATTAGTCATCAACGAACAGTTTACTCGTGCGATGGTGCAAACGCTCCTTGATAAATATGGCAAAGGAATATCCACGTACTGCATGACAATCCTATACTTTGCATTCAATGTTGACATCAAGGATCTCACAATTAGACAAAAAAGAAGTAGATAACATACAGAGAGAGACGTATATGATGTGGAGGTAGGTCAATGGCCGGTAACTATTGAAAAAGTGACGTACAAGGTGGACCCACAATTCGATGAAGAACATTACGAAAAGGTAGAAACCATCTTCCCGGCACCAACAAAGATGAAAGTTGAAGGTAAAGTAGAGTTTACATAATTGTCTACTATCTTGCTTTCAGAACACCATGAAATTACACTAACACTTTTCTCCACTGTATCCACAAACCTTGCAGACACAAACCAAAGTGCCAAAATTGAAAAGGAGACTTCGGTAATGACTTTTATCTATTGCATCACTTGTCTTGACAACGGAAAGAAATACATTGGCCAAACTCAGACGCCATAAAGTGACTACAACAGCACAAGACTAACCCACCAACTAAAATGCTCAATGATGTACGCAGGTACGCCCCATTTGAAAGCCACTTCAAGATGGACATACTAGCATCAACTCGAAGCAAAAAAGAAGCAAATATCTTGGAGCGCCAGCACATTCTACACCTAGGATAGTCTCATTTAATAATAAAATAAAAAACGCGACAAAAAAAAAGCACAATTCGCAGTGCTTATGATTACACCTCACTATCTGCCTACCGCTGTAAAAAGGAACTAGATTCGCTGTAGGCAGACAGTGAGGCATAATCAAGAAGACTGCCAAATGTAATGAATTTATTTTTTTGCCAGTTTTTTGTTTATTGTTAAATGACACTGGTGCAAAAATGAGCACTGATTTTCCTCTGTAGTTTTTTGAATTTTAATATAGGTGAACCATAACCAAAAGAGCCAAAAGTGTTGAAAAGGAGTAACAAAAAGCAGTCGAAAATTTTTTATACATGATTTGAAAAGGAGTAACCAAAACGTATAGTTGTGATGAAGTTGCCTCGAAAAATCAAGCTAGATTGGAGCAAAAAAAAGAATGCAATTAAATAAGTCTCCTTCGCTTTAAGTAGTAATACTTCCTAAGACTTGTTGGGTTTCCTTTTATGTTATTGTAACCCCTTGAGATCGTTGTTGTTCCTAGGCATAGAATGTGCTGGCGCTCCAAGATATTTGCCTCAATTTTGCTTTGAGTTGATGCTAGTATGTCCATCTTGAAGTGCCTTTCAAATGGTGCGTACTTGTGTACATCATTGAGCATTTTAGTTGGTGGGTTAGCCTTGTGTTGTTGTAGTCGCTTTACGGTGTCCGTAGTTTGGCCAATGTATTTCTTTCCGTTGTTAAGACAAGTGATGCAGTAGATAAAATTCATTACTGAAGTCTCCTTATCGCTGCTGGCACTTTGGTCTATCTCTGCAATGTTTGTGGATACAGTGGATAAAAGTGTTAGTGTAATTTCATGGTATTCTCAAAGCAAGCTAGTAGACAATTATGTAAACTCTAGTTTACCTTTAGCTTTCATCTTTGTTGGTGCTGGGAAGATAGTTTCTGCCTTCTCGTAATGTTCTTCAGCAAATTTTGGGTCCACCTTGTATGTCACTTTTTCAATAGTTACTGACCATTGACTTGCCTCCACATTGTATACGTCTCTCAATTGATGAAGTATGTTATCCACTTCTTTTTTGTCTAATTGGGTGAGCTCTTTGATGTCGACATTAAATGCAAATTATAGGAGTGTCATGTAATACATGGATATTCCTTTGCCATATTTATCAAGGAGCATCTGCACCATCAAACAAGTCAATTGTTCGTTGACTGATTTGTTTCCATCTGAGAGTTTCTATATGATGTACTTAATTAGCCCATCTGTGAGGTTGTTGGACCCTTTTGGTTTGTTTACCAAGATCTAGGTTACTCTTGTCATTAGTGGATGATATTCTTCATGAGAATGGAATCTGTATATGTATTCTATTGGTAGTACTCCTACTATGTTAGCTCTTCGCATTTGTTTGTCGTTGAAGAATATCTTCAATTTTATGTCATGCAAGATACAAAGATTCCGACGAGTAGTCACTCGAGATAGCATGACATACGTAAGTCCTAGAGCGAACGACTGCCGTATCTTGATTAATGCCTTTCCTTGCAGTGTTGCACCTTGTGACTTGTGGCCAGTCATGGCGTATGTGAGTGTAATTGGAAATGTCATTTTGTGGTACCATGTTCCATTTAGCACCTTTCATTTGTGCTTTGAGCATCTAAGGATTATACACTCTCTTGTCGAGGAGATGATGCCATGAATCCTTAGTAATGTGGATGTTTTTTCTTCCCACTCCAGCCTTTGAATAGCTGCTATTGCTCCATTGGCCGCCTCGATCATCAAGTTGATATTCTCTGTTAGCATGATTTTTGCCCCAATCGCCACATGTGGAACTTCGTGGAAATCTAGGTCCATGATCCAATCTTGTAATTCATCAAGGTCGGTGGAATTCAACATGACTTGGACTGGTATGATGTCGAAGCCCACGAATCATGATGTTAATATTGCGTTGTTAAATCGATGTACATCCTGTCTGTGAGTGCATAAAATAGTTGTCTTTGTGTCGATGAATGTTGCTGCCTCCTCTTCTGTGATCATGAGGCCACCGAGGTATCGTTGGATCTGGTCTTCTGTTGGTGGTGTTGTGCGAATGATGTTTAAGAAGGTATCGAAATCTGGTTCTTTGAGGCATGCATATAGATAGTGAAATCTTCCCATTCTCCAGAAGGGTTAATTACTAATGTGGCATTTGCGATAATAGTCCTTTGTAGCGACTCTACATTTGCATACTGGTGGCAGTCGTGGCATGTCGTAAAAAAGAATTACCTTCTTGGATTGGAACGGGTCTAGTATACTATTGTTGCAAACCCCACATAATTGTCGAACCACTAGGTTCATCATTTG
Organism: Dipteris shenzhenensis; assembly: GCF_047967505.1. Lineage (NCBI taxonomy): Eukaryota > Viridiplantae > Streptophyta > Polypodiopsida > Gleicheniales > Dipteridaceae > Dipteris > Dipteris shenzhenensis. The sequence continues at coordinate 46,699,973 of NC_141609.1, read as the reverse complement.
GGATGTCATCATAGATATCTCCTCGATGATGATTGTGTCTACTGCGAGTAAAGCAGAGTAGCGTTCATCTAAATTGGCAAGTGTACTATGAAACATATCGTTCTTCTTTGGAAGGGCGAATTTATGATGGATTGTTGTTGCCAGGTGGCTCAAGCATAGTGCTGCAACACCAGTTGTTGTAGACAGAACTATGGATTTTTTGTGCAAAACGTGATTGTATGTAATGTACTTGATCATGAATGTCTTACCTGAGCTTAAAGTTCCACAAACAATTTGTAGCCCCGCTTCTGTCTGAAGATGTTTTTGTAGATAGCACTTTGATCTTCTGTAAGCCTACTATTTTCCATGCCGTTAAATTCTTCTAGTAGTTGCAAAATCCTTATTCGGCTCCTCTCGATTGTGTTGTCACTTCCATCCTCGCAAATGGTCAGAGAAGTATCATCCATGGCTTTGCATAGGCCTCTTTTGCAAGATCATGTTGGTTATTGTTTCCTTGTCTCATTGACAAGCATATGAATCTTATAGTAATTCAAGACAAGTGTATTGATCCCCTGCTTTGTTTGGCCATGCATGTGACATTCCAAAAAGTATGATCTTGTTTGATTGGATGTCGAGAGCAACTCATTCTCATTCCTGAAGGGGACCTTCTTAAGCAATTAGTTGAAGAAGAAGCCCTCAAAGTGATGGGCGGGATGGTAATTGGTGAAGCGCACGAATTGTGTGCTAGGATATACATAGTTGCCGAATAAATCCTTCATCATTGTATGTGTTGTCTCGCGCCTTCATTCCTTTTGCTTCGTGAAGGATTTCCAATACTGTTGAAATGTGATGTGCTCTAGTTCGGCTGGACGCGCACAGTAAGTGTCGATTGGATGCATTGTTGCGACACAATAGTTTCGCAAGTATCTTTGATGAAGCTCTGGAGGAGATGTGTCAATCAAGTACATAGCTTCGCTGCGATGGAATGTTGGTACTTGCAAACATGCCAATGTTGCCTGAGTCGGTGATGTGATTTTGACAAGATGTATGCTGAGATCATCTTTAGCTTCAATGGATCTAGCATCTCAAGACCGAGTCCCTTGGCATCTTTGACATTTAGGTTTAGTCTGCCTACCGGTTCTGTTTTCATTGCATACTTCAACAAATAGTACGATAGACCGGTATTTGTGATTCTTTGAATATTCATGTCCTTGCCATAATAATAGAATTGCAGCATGATATGGTACAACATTTTGGTGCTTTTGATTTGGGTGGTAATACAACCATCGATGTGTCTTTGGATCTATTGAAGACTTTGTGTGTGGATGGTCATCAAATGGGAAGCCATACTTCAATACTTGCATTTGCTTGAAATCTGTGGATCACGCTTGCAAGAATTGTTGCAATTATGTATCTACTTTCTCTACACCAGCCTTCGTAGTTTTATCTATGAGGAAGCATGCGAAAGCTGTGGAACCCGATCTTCTTCATATGGAACGTGGGCGTCTATTTCATTTGTCACTTGCTTGACATCATCATCATGGAGTTGTAGCATAATGTGCGCATAAAGTGATCCACAATTTTGCATTTCATACGTAATCAAGTAATGATTGACTCTTCCATAAGAGCCCAACTTGGATGGAGCTCCTGCGAATGCTCCCACCCCTCCCCCGCTCCCGTCTACCCCCCCCTCGTGCTGCACGGCCCCCTCTCCCCTCCCCCTCCTCTCTCTCCACTGCCTCCCAGCTCGCAGCTGCCTGTCGCGCCCCTTCGTCCCCCTGTCCTCCTTCTCCGCCTGCCATCCCCCCCTCTCCTTCCTTCTCCGCCCCTCCGTCCTCTCCCTGCCTCCCCCCCCCTCGCGTTGCGCTACCACCCCCTGCCCCTTCCACCCCCTCCCCGCTATTGCGCAATGCTGCCACCCCCCCCTTCCCCTCCCTCCTCGCCTTTCTTCCCTGCCCCCTCTCGCGCTATGCTGCCACACCCCCCTTCTCCTCCCTCCTCTTCCCCGCCCTGCGCTGCGCTGCCCCCCCCTCCCTCCTCCTTTCCTTCCCCCTTCGCCATTCACTCCCTCTCCACCACCTCTCCTCCCCCCGCTTCCTCGTACTTCTCCATCCCTCCCTCTTTCCTGCCCCACCTCCGTCCCACTCCCCCCTCCCTCACCTCTGCCATTTCCTTCCCCCGCCTTTTGGAGCTTTCGCAGTTTGTCGGTGTGGTATGGCGGCCGTGAGCCCAGAACTGGTGGCCCAGACGGACCCCCCCCTCCATCAGCCTACCGCATAACACTGATAGAGCGTCAGGTCTCCTTGGTGAAGCAGGCCGCCACGAACTTCTCCCAGACGTCCGTTTATGGGAGATTCATTGGCTATGCCCCTTCACGAGCAGACATTAGGGACTGGTTGCAGTCCACCCTCTACCTTGAGGACAGCCACATTGAGGAGGTCGCACTCATGGGATGTGGTATCTTCTGGCTCAAGCTCTCCTCAGCACAGGCTACGAGCGATATGGTCAGACGGTCCCCTACTTCTGTGGGTGGGAAGATCATCCTTATGGTCCCATGGTATAGGGGTTTCAGTGTAGCGGACTTCAATGCCCACTTCCGCATTCCTCGCCATCCAGTTACCCTCATTTTCCCAGGCCTCGCAATAGAGCTTCGCCCGATCATCAAGGACCTGGGGGTGCACTTTGGCTGGCTCATGCAGGACACCTTCGTTGATGCGACGACAGCCCAAGGGGTGCCACGTGTCAAAGTGGCAGTCCTAGATCTGCAGAGTATCCCCTTGGAGTTCAAGATTGAGACGGACATAGGTGTGGTGACACAGCGCATTATGGTCACTAGTCGCCCAGATCAGTGTCTGAGATGCCACGGCTTCGGGCATCAGGCGTGCTCCTGCCCTCGCTTCACGAGGACAGAACCTCAGATGGCCCCCATCCAGGCAACTGAGGATCCCCCCCGCCAGGCATCGACACCCCCTCCCGAAGGGGAAGGCTGGACTGAGGTCAAAAGAAAACGGAAAGGAAACAAAACAGGACCAAAAAGGCCTTCCGATCTACAGCAAGAGACCCCTGTGGTCACCAATCAGCAGCAGCTTGGTAAGTGGAAGGAGAAAGGGAAGGAGAAGATCAGCCAGCCTCCCCCTCATCCTTCACCCTACCCCCCCCCCTCCCCCCTCCTCCTCGGTCCCCATACCTCCCCCCCCTCCAGGATCCCCCCTAGCACCTTTGGTTTCAGCCCCCCTCTCTCCCTCGAGCATGATCCCGAGGGAACCCCCCCTTCCGCCTGCGCCACCTGCAGCCCCAAAGCTAGCACAGACCTCCTCCGCGCCTATCCCTCCTGGCCCGGTGGAGGGGAGAGGCCCTTCCCCGCAGATGGCCAGCACCACTCCAGCTTGTTTGACATCCAGCACCCCTCCTTCTAGTTCACACTCCTCATCCTCGTCCCCACACCCAAGGGCAGCTCCTAGAGCTCTACCTTTGGAGTTTTACCGAGCAGGACCTTGGGATTTTTTGGATGCAGCAGGTATTGGCTCCTTCCCTGCATGCCTAGACATCAACATCTTCTTCCTCCGAAAGGGGGCGGAGGGTAAGGTGTCCGTCCTTGCCCCCATGATGGTCCTAGCTATTCCTTCACTATCACCAGTGACGGGAATGAGCAATGGACGAATGAAAATGTTTGGGAGAAGATTCAAGATCAGTCCTAGGAGCAGGTGCAGGACTCAGGTGCAGGACTGGCAGAGCAGCGGAGCTTCTTCAGCAGTAGTGGAAGGAGGGTGATGTTCGTCTGAGATGGCGCCACAGCGCCAAACGATTCCACATTTTGGTCATCATTTGACCACCTCAAGTGGATCTACGCGGAAGGGCTCCACCCTTGGAGGACCTCAAAGGTAGCGGGCTTCTACAATATTTCCCTGGTGGAGGCTTCGAGTTGGTTAGAGAGAGCTTACCACCATGGGACAAAGGGCCTATCCCCTCTGTTGAAGGTTTTAGAGGATGGGTCCGATGATCCGGCCTCTCCTTCGAAACCCTTACAGAAGCGCCTTTGTCTGCACACTGGACATCCTCCGACCACCTCGACATCGACCGCAAGCAGACAGCTGTTTGTGGCCCATCTCCCCTCTTCATGAGTATACGCATTATCTCTTGGAACATCAACGGATTCCACTCATCAGGAACCCACGGCCCCGGGAAGATGGTGCTCAGACAAGAGCTCCAGCCAGCCTTGGTGGGAAGGGTAGATGTGCTCCTATTGCGAGAACACAAGCTTTCAGCTTCTCAGACCAGTAAGTGTGGGAAGATCCTCACAAGACGCTCCCACACCTATTGGGAACCTTCGATTGGCGAGCAGGGGAGGAGCGGGGGTGTCTGTACCTCCATCGATGCTTCTCTAGTTCAGCATGTGTGTGGTTTTGGCACCCTGATCCCAGGACGAGCACTTTGGGTGGGCTTGAATATTGAGGGATCCCGCATCGGCATTCTCAATATCTATGCCCCGACCAGAAGAGCTGCTTTCTGGAGCTCCTTAACAGACTTATTGCTAGAGATGGATTCTTGGATTGTAGGAGGGGACTTCAATAACCTTGAGACTTTAGAGGATCAGTAGGGATGGGGCCCAGAGTTCCTTGGTATAGCTCAGGCGGAGCAGGCAGATTGGGACTCCTTCTTGTTCGCTGTGGGAGGTCGGGACAGCTAGAGGGAGCCTTCCTTTTGCAGATGGACAGGGAGTCTGGACTTCTCTTGGGGTTACAGGAGGGAGGGAGGCAGACTTCTGGAGCGGTTGGACCGTTTCTATGTCAGCGATTGGGTGCTAGGCAGAGGTGGAGAGTCAGGAGTGGTTCCACGAACGACCCTCTCTGACCATGCCCCAGTCATCCTAGTCCTGGACTTAGCCTCTCGCTCCTTACCTCCACGCTCGTGCCAGATCCTAGACTCCATCTACTCTAGAGCAGTAGTCCGCAGCAGGATAGTGGACCTGTGGGAGTAGGATTGGGACCCCATGGGGGATATGGCAGCTCAGGTAGCTCAGGTTCTTGCCGAGTCTAGTCTCATCTATTAGCAGGAGGCGATTCAGGTCAGGTAGCAGTGGTGGGTGAAGGAGAGGGGTCTTAGACGAGATCTTGCCTTGATACAACGGATACATCAGTCTTCTCCAGGTTTGAGGAGCTCAGACAACAGGAGGTTAGAGCCCGAGCCATGCTAGAGGAGATCACCCAGTGACACTCAGAGTTCTCGTTTCATGCTTCTAAGTCCTTTTGGGCTAGGAAAGGTGACAGGATGTGCAGAGAGTTCTTCAGGACTCATGGCCAGAGGTCAGCAGGGGAACAACTCCAATCTCTTAGAGCGCAGGATGGTAGTGTCAGGACAGATCCAGACGAGGTTCGGGACTTGGCGATAGATTTCTATAGATCCCTGTTCCAACAGGAGCCCCCAGACCCTCGTGCCCGCCGTTGTAGGGAGGAGGTGTGGCGGTATACACCATCGCTCGTGCAGCCTAGCATGAGTGAAACCCTTCTCGCCCCTTTCACTGTGGCAAAGATGCAGGATGCGGTGAGCACTATTGATGGGCAGAAATGCCCAGGTGAGGATGGGCTCTCTAGAGCTTTCTTCACCACCTTCTGGGAGTAGGTCCACCAGCCCTTGCTCGCAGCCTTCTAGCATATATTCTCCAGCGGACAGATGCGAGAGAGCCTTGCAATAGGCTTGATTTGCCTCATCCCCAAAGGGGGGGACCGTCAGGAGATCAAACAGTGGCGCCCTATCACCCTCCTCCCGATTGCCTACAAAATCCTTGCCAAGATGAATAGTGGCCGTATCCGCCCCCTACTACATGACTTGATCCATGACACCCAGGCTGGTTTTGTCCAAGATCGCAGCATTTTGGACAACATTTTCACATTCTCAGAGGCGATGGAGTGGGCCCGGCACAGTAGCCAGCACCTTGCCATACTCCTTCTTGACTTTGAGAAGGCGTACGATAGGGTAGACTGGTCCTTCTTGGAAGGTACACTCTCGGTTCGATTTTCCAGATGAGTGGATCAGAGGTATTGCTAGTCTCTACAGGTCGGCCTCTAGTCGGGTTATCATCAGTGGCAGGATGGGGGAGAGATTCACCCTCGAGCGCTCGGTGCGTCAGGGCTGCCCGGTTGTGCCCTACCTCTTCCTATTTTTTGCAGAGGCCATGACTCACTTCCTACGAGCCCGTACCACTGTTCTTCGAGGGATGCGCCTCCCTATTCGGGACGATGCAAAACTTCTGGACTCCTAGTATGCAGACGACACGGCCCTGTATGTGCAGGATGATATCGAGTCACTGGAGCGAGTGAGAATATCTTTAGAGGTTTTTTGCCTAGCCGCTGGGGCAAAAATCAACTGGCATAAGTCAGTTGGTTTTCTTATGGATCCGGGAGCCAGCTCACAATGGTGGGGTATTTTCTTGGGGTTTCGTTGGATCCCTAGAGGACAGATGACACGTTACTTGGGATTCCAGGTAGGTCTGGATATCACGCCGGCTCAGCAGTTCTTACTGGTCCTAGTCTCCATACGATAGAAGCTAGCCTTCTAGAGCACGGCTTGGCCATCCTTGGCAGGCAGGGCCCTTGTGGTCAACCAGGTCCTTCTTGCCACCGCTTGGTACGTGGCATCTTTCTGGTGTTTCTCGAGATTGTGTGTAGCCCAGTTAAGGAGACTAGTGCGAAACTTTCTTTGGTCTGGCTCAGATGGTTCCGGCACCACCAGAGCCCGAGTCGCATGGCAGACGATCATTCTCCCCCAAACAGAGGGCGGTCTTGGCATCATAGATCCAGAACTGCAGAGTCAGGCATTACTTGGCAAGTTAGTCATCCGCAGTCTGACCCCACGAGGGCAGACGTGGAAGCTCTTGCTTCAGCATGGTCTCAGCACATGTATCCTCTAGAGAGGGGGTGATTGGCAACCATCTATCCGGTGGATTTTCACTTCTACCCCACTGACTCCGCCCCGTTCCCCCTTCCTCCATAGCCTCGTCTTGGTCTAGAGGAAGTTGCGGCACAGCCTCTCCCAGGTTCCCCGAGCTGCCGAGAGGAGATAGACAGACAGCCCTTGATCTGGAGCAGCCAAGTGACAGATGATACAGGTCGCCAGCTTGGAGAGAGATTCCATATCCCATGGGCGCTCTGGGCGCGTGGGCCTGTGCGCTCGCTCCGGGTTTGGAGGGACGTCTATAGCTGATTTGAGCCCAGGCGAGCTGGCAGCAGCAGTAGGTACGGCACGTGGAATCCAGGCTCGGTGAGCAGAGATCAATGCTGCTATTCCTTCAGGTTAGAGGATTCCCATGATCACCAGACAGCTCCTCTCAGGAGATGAGAGGTGGCTAGGGCAGTTCACACCCCGTGGCATTCCTTTGGTGGTTGCAGGCCTTTTCTCGGACTCCTCAATTCACTTCTTCTCTGTCGCCGATGGTAGCCATCTCCAGAGCAGAGAGGCCGTGATCGACCCCCAACTTCCCTGGCAGTGCCTTCGCATCATAGGGCTGCAAAGGAAAACGTGGCATATAGACCCCCTGATTATGCAGGACCAGGAGTGGAGACTCGGGAGGGCCGCTCCTTAACAGAGGTGGAGTGGGACCCAGGGGAGTGGCGCTGGCCACCACTGGAGACCTCAGAAAACCCTACCCCCTTCTTCTCATACAGTGCGCATACTGGTAGGCATGCTCTTGGGGCCCTCCAGCGCAGGCTACCCACACAGGCACATAGTTGGTATGCCCAAGGGATATCTCTGGTTTTTCTTCGCACATTCTGGAAGACTCTTTGGGCAAGCTGGCGGCCGAGGGAGATCTCTTACTTTCTTTGGATGGTGGCCCACACGGGGCTACCAGTTGGCAGTTGGCTGAGGCAGATGGGGCAGGAGGGGCACTGCCAGATGTGTTTTCACGAGGAGGAGTCCCTGAAGCATTGCCTTTGGAGCTGTTCGCATGCTCAGATAGTGTGGAAGGGAGTCATGGGGATCTTAGCGAGGGCTGCACCTGAGCTAGGACCGGTCACTTGGGGAGCTGTTTGTTGGTGCAGCATCGAGATGGGACAGCACTTGGCTTATGAGTTCTCTAGGTAGGATCCAGTTTTCTTCATCACACAGGCCACTTGGGCATACATGGACAGCTTCCCTTGGCATCTGACAGAGACAGATGCAGGAGCGATGACTCGGCACCCAGTTTGGGAGATCATAGGGAGTATTGTAGGCTGGCATATCTGGACTTCTAGATGCGCACAGACCTTAGGAGATCAGGCTTCTTCTGCTACCCAGACCCTAGCGAACATTTGGAGCACGATCATTCACACGCTCAAGGGTCAATGGGATCAGATTCTGGGGGAGTCCTGGGTAGGGAAGGAGAAGAGATGGTGCTTCCTTCGTGATTGGGACCATCGAGAGCTGTTCTTCCAGCACTCTGCTCAGAGTCTTCAGTGGCATTACTCCCCCCCACCATGGTTGTTTGTCCACACTCCAATGATTATGCCCTAAGAGGCTTGTAATTAGTATTTTGTTACCACGGGCTGTATCCATTTTGTGATTACAGCCCGCTGGCCTTTAGGCCCTCTTGTACTCTCGTTTTCAAGCAATATAACTAGCACTACTTTTTGCATTTAAAAAAATGATTGACTCATCCCAACAAGCTATTGTTTGCTAAAAATATATTGTTGCAAGAACTGTTGACCTGAGGTGGAAAATCATGGCACACTAAATAGGGCAATCTCGCCAAGTGAACTATGGTTTGTACTACTCTATGAGATGCTCAAGATCGTCAAACTCTAGCCATCATGTATCTATAACCTCATCAACTGTTAAAGTCAAGAATATATGGGGTAGACCCCACTGATCCATCATTGCCATTAGATCCTTTAGGTTTCTTCTATGCGAGAAGGGATAGCCTGGGAGTGTTGCTGGGATCTCAAATTTGATTATGTCTCTTATCAAGTCCTCACTTTTTGAGTTTGGTCTTTCATGGCAATTTTGATCGATGTCTCTTTGAAGAATAGCTGTTTATGTCCCGTTTGCTACTGCAAATACTTGACGGAGTTGATACATTAGCAAAAGATACGGCTTGTACAATGTGAATAGCGAGAAGAATGTAGATACCCTCATTTTGAAATAGTCATGGAAGAAAAGACAACCATCGTGCCAACCATGCCCAAAAGGGAAAAGAAATGGAGAGAGGGCACTCTCAATCATCAATTCCTCGCCTTAGTATCATGTCGTTCTTGTGGTGACTGCCACTTACTCCCTTGAATTTTCATTTGTACCTACGGTGATCGACCCAACCTCTCTAGTTGGCCTAGAACATTGTGACTTATTGGGAACTTGGTCAGTGCGTTCAAAAATAGACAAATAGTTTCTTTCATGTGTAGCACCCATCGCCTCAAATGGAGAATTAGCAGAGTGTTTTTCTAGTATTATTGCAATAGCGTCTGGCAAGACAACGCTGATCCATAGTCTTGGATGAGGTCTTTCTAGCATTGTCTTGTATTGCTTTAACACTGAGTTCAAGACGAGATTTAAAGAGAGGATGTCTCTAGTGGCCATCAAGAAATCTTTAGTGTCTTGACAGAATTGCTCTTCTCGATTCCAGCAAATGAGAGGATTATCTAACAATGATCTTGATGTCAGCTGCCCTACTACCAATGATTGCATCACTTTGCTGATGTTTATTCTGACATCTAGTAGCGATGGCATTTGCATGTGGAAGGCATTTGTGCAAAGGATGCCTTGTATATATTGAACCTCATATGGAACTTAATATAACTTTCGAAAAGGTTGAGAGATGCATCCCTTACTAAACATATATGGTGCCAAGTTACCGTGAGCTTTCTCTGCGTGATATTAGAGAAGCAATAAGGAGGGACTATGTTTGATTCCAGTGTATTCTGGAATTGTGAAAGTTTTTGACTTTTGCCGGTCCAGAGCTCACACTTTCCACATGAAGCACAAAATTGGAGATTTTTAATTCGTTGTGAGCAATCATTATTCTAGTTTACTAGTGTTCAATCTAGAAAGATCCAATTTCTTGTTGATGCCTGTAATTTACACTTCTTCATATCAAACGTTTCGTACAGCAAGGCGATGCCTCTCGATAATCGACTGCCTCATCTTTAAGGTAGTTGTAAGCATAGCTATCCTATTGCCAGGTGTAAGCATATAAGTTAGTTTCATCATTTCTCAAACTAATCGATACATATTCTATGCGAAAGGAATATCACACACCTATTATGTGTATTTTCTAGAATTCAATAACAATTGCGTAACAAAGTTAGAGAGAAGGAAAGTATCTTCTGCTCGTTGAGATGATTAGAACTTTAGGGAGAGCAAAAGCACCTCAAGCAATGCAAGGAAATGAAGTTAGATCATGAAACAAGAAGAAGGTGACAAAGAACGAGGAATGAAATACGTTCGTCTAAGAATAGAAAGTATAATTATAGTAACCACACATATTGTGGGCGGGGAGGCAACGTGCTTCCTTCCCCAAAGAGTTATAATCCGAGGGAATGGGCCCTTCCCTAGGCATTGAGTTTTCAAGCATCAAGATTAGTAGCATCTTGTAGCATCACAAAGAGGTAGTGTCAATGCATAGGATGCTAATTTTGTACCTGAATGTTAATTATTGATCTTGTACTACACTGCAGGAAAGAGATATCTTGGTCGAAATTAGTACGTATATATGGGTGTCCTTTTGCAAACGTGCAAAAAGAAACATAAAAAATGGAGTGCATATCGAAAGAACAATGTCATTCTTACTACCTTTAACAAATATTGAATTAGCACATTAAAAAACTTTCCTTGCAAGTTGTGAAAGTTTTCAAATTATATTTAAGATTACAGTACACATATTGAATGTGCTATATGTGTGTAGACAATATTAGGTACATTAATTGCAACGATGTATTATTCAATATAGACAATGGTTTTGCTCAAAATTTCTAATGCTTGGTTTGTCATTGTCGACATGCAAGCGTATGTATTTTCCCCTTATTACATACAAGGAAAGTCAAAATTTCCTTCGCCATATAGGTGAAGGACATCAAGATATGATGAAGGAACTTTATTCTATTTTTTGGGTCGACTTTGAAACTTCATTTTGTTCTTCTTTGGAGCTTGCAGATTCTTTTTTTTACTTGTCTCCATTTTCTTCTAGTTTGAGGCCTTGAGCTTTTCTTTATTGCTAGATTGTTGCGTGCTAGTTGATGAAGTCATTGATGAATGCTTGGTTCTGGAGGAGCTTTCTATATTCAGATTTCATGCGAGCTACGGGGGCGGTTGAATCAAAGAGTTGGAACCACAAAGAGAAATTATCTCAAGAATTTTCTCTATGTTAAAAAGAAGATTATTGTTTATAGTAGTAGTGAAACTTGAACCCATGAAGGCATTATTGAATCTCGTCTTGAATGGAATAAAGGATTGACCCAAATCTAACACACCAGTGGAATCTGATTAAAATATTGTGAAAGAAGAAATTTTGAACCAACACGAGCCATTCAATCCTACTGTAGTAGAGACTTCTTCCAAATGCAGCTTCTTCTCAACCCCAGCCCTAGCCCTAGTCCTAGCCCTAGCAACAACAACACTACCAGTAGCATCATCATAATCATCTCTTAGCTTCGTATCACATGTCATAGATATAGACCATTGATCTAAACCGTGAATGCTTTAAGCATATTAAAGCTATTCAAAAAGTTTTGATTAGATGTTGGAGATGGGCCTCCCTCTCCCTCTTGCTCTCACCATCCACCAACCCCACCTCTCACCTGATTTTGTAAGTCGGAGCTCTGATTTGTAGTTTCGTCCCTTAGATTAGTGCTGTTGAAATGAATATTTGTTCAAAAGGCCGCGACAGTGAGAAGTGTTCTTTGAAGAGCGGCAAGGACTCAGGGAGTGCTTTGAGGAGCCGCAAGTAGGAGATGAAGCGGGCATGGAGAATTGTGGGCATCGAGAAGTGGCACAGGACCAAAAATAAGGCCTCAGTATCTCTACGGACAATGAAGCAGAGGTGCATGGAGCTTCCAATTTCTGCGAACAATGAAGCAAAGGCGCATGAATGTATATACAATACAATTTATCTGACGAGGGACGAGATGAAGGTTGTTAAGAAGACTAGCCATTGTCCTTTGTGAGATGAGCTCTCAGGAGTCAAGAGCCTCCTATGATGCCAAAGAGCTCCATAAAAGCATAAAAAGGAAGTACAAAGCAGATTTCAATGCTCTTTCTCAATCCTTCCCCCCCCTCCATGAATCGCCAATGAATTCCATAAATGGCAATCTATAAGACACACATTAAATAATTATATTCAAAATTACATGTGCAAATTCACAAGAGAGTTTTAATCCTTCACTCTAGAACTACCTCTGACGAGGCAATACTAATACCTTTGAGGAGGCAATGCTAATAAAAATAGTTGTTTAAAACCACTAGAAGGTGCCAAATTTCAAAAAACATTATATTAAAATAATATCATGAAGGAGGATTATAAAAGAGAACTAATAGGGGACCCGCACAATGCTACAGTAGTCAAAGAGTCCAAAGTTGAAGGGTGGTACTCCAAGAGCTCATGGTAGTCCAAGAGCTTCTGGTCATGAGTCCCTAAAAGTCCAAAAGTCCAAGGGTGGTAATTCAAGAGCTTGTGATAGTCCAAGAGTCCAAGGGTGGCATGTGGTAGCATTTCCTAAGCTCTTCTCCTCCAAGCTACCATGTGGTAAGAACCCATCCATGGTTTTTTTTGGGTTCCATCGGTAACAGATATTTGAGTTTTAATATAGGCAAAAACCACATAAATGATGATTTTGAATTCTAATATAGCCAAATGCAAGCAATCCTATTACATTGAAGGAAGACATGGATCTAAAGTAGAATTAAGCCACAACTCATGATCTTGTAGATCTATTGTAGCAATTGGTAAATCAACAAATGCAGCATAAATTATTCTCTACTTGGAGTCACGCTACTACCATTGCCACAATAGATAGTTAGACATACCACCCTGCCATCTACTATTAGTCCGTCCAATTCATGATTAAACGATTTTTTGACCTAGTAAGTAGCACAATTGTATTGCCAAATAGCATGAGGTAGCCCATCATGGTGTAAGGCTACCAGCATAGGAGCATGACACTTTTGCTTGAGATAAGTGTCTCGGTCAGCACGATGGGATTGTCATCTCAAGCACCATCCATAGAGAAATGATGTAGAAGCATATGTAAATTAGGTAGATACATTTGCAATTGATAGTGAGGAGGAGTTAGATAAAGAGATAAAATTGCATGGATAAAAGATCTAGAAGCATAAGAATTAGGAGTATGCAATTGTAATGGATAGTCAAGACAAGACAGAGTTCAAAACAAAAGAGGAAATGCTAGAATACATATAATTTCCTTAGCACTAGGAGGATCACATAGGATATTGAGAAACCTTATTAGATGTTTGGGTTGAGTTTGATTAATAAGTAAATAAAGCGTACATTAAGAGATGTTATTGCATGAAGAGATGAACTAGACTTATAAGTAGATTAGGTAGATGGTGAGTAGATGCAATTGTGATGTGTAGTCAAGATAAGGAGGACTAGAAACAATAGAGGAAATGCAAGAATATTCATGGATGCAATGGTTAAAGAGTAGGTTGCAAATAATTCAAAACAAGAGGAGGATTAAAGGAAGACATGTTTGTACCATGTGGCTTGTTTAGATGATTGATTTTGGGACACAAGTTGTTCCTTTCCTTTCTAATCTTTAGCTCTAGAAAAAATGAAAATGGTAAGTCAAACTATGAGTGTCATGAGTTTGAATGTTTGTGAGCTTGCATACCTCAATAGAGCTTAGGAATTGGAAAAATTATTGAGGCTCAACATCTCTCTCCAACCATTCTAACTTTGCAAGAGATTAAAGTCATTAATGGAACATTACCTAAAAAGATGAATAGAGTAGAGAGTCTTTCATTGAGCATAAAGAAGATAGGGGTGGAGAAACTATTGGTATCTTAAGTTTCTACTTAAATTTGCTTTAATTTTTGCTTCTAATTCTAATGCTAAAGTGCAAAGATTGAAGCACTAGAAGGGACACTAATAATCTAGCTTGCAGGTTCAACATTATTGAACCTACAAGGAATCGAAAGAAAGAATAGGAATTCTCAAATACCCAACGCACTACTTGATAAATTGAAGAGAAAAACCAATACACAAAGAGGCAATAACAACCAACTAGATACAATATCCCCGCCCTAGATGAGTGGCTCCACTTCCTCAGCTAGAATATTTAAGATCTTCCATTAAAGAATAAGGAGCCAAAATTATCCCTCTCTCATCCAAATAAGGGATTATGTTTTCAAAGCCTCTTTAAGATCGGTTCACAAAAAAAATGATTGATGTCCTCTTACAAAAATATTGCTTAGGGTACACATTATCAACGTTATAAAAAATTGGTCTATGGCCATATGATATGTGCTCTGTGACACCTCAATTGGTACTCTTGCACTAACTGTGATCCTTGTCATTATTTCCATCACCTATACTCAATCCCCAATCACATTAGTTGTTAACAATCAATGGCATGAATCACTAGATCAACCAATCCCAATATCATCATGACAAGAATCAAACACAACAGCGATAACACTAGTGTTAACATGGAATCATCCACAATATTGACAAGTTAGCATGGCAAAAGACATAGATTAAACACTAGACTTGGTAGATCTTTAGTAGTATAAGCATTGAATGTCACTTTGTTTTTTGGGAATATTTTTTCTCGAGAAAATAAATGATTTCATGTGAGTTATGTGTTTGTGTATGTTTTCACTATTGATCATGATAAGCCCATGGCAAAGTGGGCTTATAGTTACATATTGAACACTACAAGATACTAACATAGCTTTTAATGGCATTTTTCAAGAAAAGGATAAATTTATAAGTGAGACACCATTGATAAATTATTTGGTATTATCATCAATAATAGAGGATGATTATAACCATCAATATGAAGCAATTGCTAGATTCTACAAGTTTTCCACATATAGTTTGAGACTTGGACTCTTTGAAGTATATATGGGATGGATTAACGGAGTTGTAATGTACTCGGAGCACCTCAAGATACACTCCTCCAAGTGCAAGTCCAAGCTCCACAAAGTACTGAAAATCCACCATCACTAACTATAAAAGGCAAGGGAAAGCAATTTTTGAGATAGTAAGTAGTGTGACAACCACACTTATCCCCAAAAGAGGTGCCAAAAGACTTCCACCTCCATGATTAGATAATCAACAGTGTGATAACCATGCAAGGAGTTGGATAGTGAAGAGGATGTAGATGAAGAAGTTGCACTTATAGATTGTCTTTTATCCAAGGTTTCTATAAGCATGCTAGAATTACACTCTTCTTAAGAGGGTACATATGGGGGATGGACCAATTTTGTGTCGACAATGCAGATTGATCAAGTTTCTTTATTGACTAATCAAAGGAAGTATAGTGAGTGTTTCTCACGAAGTCTTTATGAGGGCTACAAGGATAATGAAAACACCATCTAAAACCAACACACTTTATGTCATATGCTATTTAGAAGATCTCACATAGATGATCATATATTAGCAGATGTCACCTTTCAAAAGCATGTAGACTTCTACAAGGTTTTTGAAGACTTCAAACATGTCACCTTTCAAAAGCATGCAGACTTCTTCAAGGCTTTTGAAGACTTCAAACAGAGTGACATAATAATGTATGATGATAGATATAAGGATGATGCAAGGTAAAGAAATACATGCTCTCTTGATATAGGTTCCTATAAAGATGCCTCTCCTGCACCCTCTCCTACATACTCCAGCTCTCCTACACCCTCTATATCCTCTCAAGCTCTCCACGCTCAAGGTCTCCCTTTCCCTCTCCATCCAACCAACCCAAATTAGCAGTGTAGGGAGAGGCTACCTTGAAGAGTACAAACCAACAGGGCTTCCCTCGTATTTTTTCTTAATTTCCCTATGTTTTTTTGCATGCATGCAAGCAAAAACATGGCTTATAATGAGTAGATGATGCAACATTTGAGGAAATTTAGAATGTACCTCTTGTTTGCTGTTGGTTTAGTTGTGTCTCATTGCTCTTTGCTTCATTGCTTCCCTTGATTTTCCATTGTTCTCTTTAAAACTGATTTATTTTTCTTTTGTAGGCATCCAAGTCATCCAAGACCTAAATACAAGTAAGTGTCCATCTCAAATCTCTCGAAGTTTACATTATTATTGTTGTTTTTATATTTTTATCCTTCCCCTTTGCATCCCACCCTCTATATTTTACCCCATTTTCAACTCTCCTTTCCCTCATTTAGCCCTCCCCATTTCCCCTCTTTATCCCCTCCATTATTTCCCTTGCAACCATCTCCCCATCCCACTTTCCCCTCTCTTTCTCCCCTCCTTTTTGCCCTCTCCGTCCCCCTTCTTTCTCTCCTCCTTTCTTCCCTCTAGCCTCACATTCATCTCTCCTTTCTCTCATTAAGGCCCTTCCCCTTTCCCCTCTTTCAAGCCTTTTTACCCCCTCATTTCTTTCCCCTTTTAGCCTACTCTCCATCCCCCTTTCCCCTCTTTTTCCTTGAGTGAAAGAGAGCATGGAGAGAACAATCTCGAGACTCTACTAATAATATTTCTGATCCTCCCCCTCCTCCCCCTCCTCCATCTCTCCTCCACCACCTTCTCCTCTTGTAGGGACTTCTCATGACATGGCCCCTCCCCCTCCTTCCCTTTCTCCTCCTCCTCCTCCTCCTTCTCCTCCTCCTCCTCCTCTCCTTCTCCTCCTCCTCCTTGTCTTGTGCCTATCTTGCAAACTCCCCATAATTCCCCTACTTCCCTTGCCCCTCCTCCTTCTAGTCTGGAGGCCTTTGCTATTATTGAGAGGGATGGATTGAGATTTAACCTATAGAAGTCAAGGATATGTTATCATGCCAATATGATCTTTCACTTATCCTTTTGAGATATTAGGCCTTCATCGTAGTGAGTTGTTCTTATCTCCTTGATTGATCATCTTGACTTAGTAGTGAGGTGATTAATAGTGTCAATTGCTCATATGCCTCTATCAAAAAGAGGAACACTACAGATGCCTTGGCAACTTGTTGTGCTATTGTAGCTATGATCAGTAGACCTAGAAGTGGAGGGTATGTGCGTGCCACATCTTGCATCCTTCACATAGCACCAGGAATGCTAAGAGTGGGCATGATCAGGAGGGAGATTTTGGATGCCAATGATGTTGATGCTTTGTGGGCATCTAGTGTCATGCACCTCAAAGTGATCATTTGCTTGACGATAGCACTAGGGCATCTAGCATCATGCACCTCAAAGTGATCATTTGCTTGATGATAGCACTAGGGCTTTGATTGAGAAATTTTGGGAGGAGAATTTTAGAACATCTCTAATTTTCCAAAAGCCATTGAGGAAGAGAATTTTAAAGGTGTCTTCATGGATCATGGTGAATGTTTTCTTGAAGCTAGCCAAATTCATAGGTTTAGGTTTAATCCTTATGCATATCCTTACACGGCCAACAATTAAATATCCTTTTAAGTGGACCTGATAAAAGGATCATAGAGGTCCTAATATGTCCTTATAAGGCCATGTAGGTCCTTAAACAAGGCATGCACCATTGTGTAAGACATGCAAGGTCCTTATAAAACACATGTACTACTTCTCTATAAGGTCATGTATAGGCCCTCATACGATAACCTAATTGACTAAATTCTTATATGGCCATGTAGGTCCTTACATGGCCATATAAATGACTAAGATGCTAGCCAAAACTAATATACTAACTTACACATGGGCTCAACTAACACACGTGCTAAAGCAATTATGAAAACTAAGTCTATACTATTTAATAAGATCTAAAACAAGCACTAAAGAAATCTAAAAAATATTGAAGAACCACAAAATAATTACCAACACATGTGATTAAAAGCTAAAATCCAAGTTGAGCTTATTGCAAACAAAAGAAAGCGGCACATACCTCTAGGACTAATGGGGGATGAAGATGATGATCCACAAACAAATCCTACATCTCCACCACTAGAAGGAGTCAATGATGGTACTTGCATGAGATTTCAAAGATAAATAAGTCCCACAAACTTCAACTGGCAACTAGAAGGAAAAGAAATAAGAAAAGAGGTATATATAGTGTGCTGATGGGAGTCTCAAATCTTGAAGTACCACTCAACACATGGTGAATGGACTTGACTACGTGCATAGCAAGTTGAAGGATGGTCTTGCATCCTTCTACTACTAGCTCCATTACCAAGGAGATACCAATTTTCTTGCTATTGTAATCAACTCAATGTCCTAATGTAAACTTTGCATACAACTGCATACCAAAAGAGAAGGGGATTTGATGATTATTAGGCATTCTTCCATGGTTATCGACTATAAGTAAAAATGAGAGAAGATATGGACAAGGGGATTTGACAATTATTATGCATTCTTCCATGGTTAGTAGCCACGTGCCAACTATAGATAGAAATGAGAGAAGAGATGGACAAGGAGTGATGAAAATATATAGAATGGGGGGCAAAGGGAGAGGAGTGAAAGAGACGAGAGGGAGTAGGAAGGGAAGGGGAAGAGGGGAGAAGAGGGAGCAGGAGGGGAAAGGGAAGAGGGTGAGTATGAGGAGGAGGGGAAGGGGAGAGTAAGAGAGGAGGGGTAAGAACATGGGATATGGGGGAGTAGGGGAAGGAGGAGGCAAGGATGAAGAGGATGGGGAAATGGGGAAGAGGGGAAGGGAAGGGGTGGTAGAATAAAGGGAAAGGGGGAGGAGGAGGGGGGTACACCTTGAATGAGGTGGTGGCCATGGGATAATGGAGGATGCAACATGAAGCATATATATGGTAATACCTCTCCCATGCTCATGCACCCACATTATGACCATGGCATGTCACCTCTACACTTGCCACCTTGCAAAGGTATCTTACATGTCCACATCATTCAAATTGGCACATACTCATGCCATATGCATACCATTAGTTATACTCGTTAATAGGATTTTTAAAGATTAGTACCTTAGTTAATAGGATTTGTAGAGACTAGTACCTTAGTTAATAGGATTTGTAGAGATTAGTAGATTGGTTAATAGTAGTTTTAGTACTTAATAGCATTATTTCCGATTAGTAATAGCTTTTAATTGTCAGTTAATCAGTAAGATTTGCACTAATGGTAATTGTTCCTTTGCCATGTAGCTACCACAAAGGTGCTTAGAACCTCACTTTGCATGTCATCCATATGTGAAGCCACATTCTCTACTCTGCTTCTGCATGGCAAGAGTATTGGTATATTCATTTGTGCTACCTAGTTCTTTGCTCTTTCTATCTTGTCATTCACTCATGCTACCAATGGAAAGAGGACTCGATCTAGGTGTGCATATAGGAGCTATGATCATCTGCACTGCCACTTTTAAATTGTTTAAAAAGGTGATTCTTAGCCTTCCCAAATTCGACTCTTTGCTAAGGCTACCCTGAGAGGGCAGGCCAAAAATACAATGTGTCACACACAGAAGTGTTTGACGTATCATCATAGGAGTAATGCATAAGGGACAAGTAGAGACTCCATGAGCTTCCCTTGTTGGAGCCATACTTTATTTCTAAGCTTGATGGGAGGAGGGGTGGTCTCCATGACGGTAAGGTTCCCTGAGGGTAATTGACCCTCCAAGGTGCTCTTGGCCCTGGAGATAGTGGTCAATGTTAGCTTGCCCTCATGTAGAGATCCCTCACTGCGCATGAGTTTGTAGGCCCCATCTCATTGCGAAAGAACAGATGGCTGCGAAAAAAGAGATGGCACCTTACAGCCCAAGTAGATTGCTTTAGAGCTTAGATTAGTCGAGATGCCATGCTAGCCATTGATTACTGGTGTGTTGTCATTATAGAAGTGCTGAATGATAAGCCGCTTGAGTCATGAATTGGTAGAATCATTTGAAAGTGTTCACCAGGCCCATGCAGGGTAGAGGAACCTTCAATCTAGCTCTGCATTTAGTAGTATAGGCTATGAGAAGGGCATATACATTTTTGCATCTTGAGCCATTCGTATTGGCTTGCCTCTCCCCCTACTACCCTCTTGCATACTTGTTCTATACTTATTAAAAATGGGCTTTAACACTCTTGCCACTCGTAGTCTCGCTTCTCTTATGGTGAGGGTGACTATGGCTTATTATCTAGTTCGAGCATGCAAATAGATGGTATACCCATATATGCTCATACTTTGGATACCCCCTACTTGCAAACTAGTGAAGCTAGGAGCTACCTTGAGCATTTCTTTATTATAAATCGTGCCTTTTGTGCCCTTTGAGTCTCTTGAATCATGTGAATTCTACTGCTTGTGCTGAGCCAAAAGAAGAATATATACCTCTTTTATCTATTTGAGATGGGTTGACATACTCCCTTGTGATTTTTCTAGCATGTTATAAACATTTCATGAACTTTTTAGTAGCCAACCTCTCATTACTTTTTTGGAGTATTAAAATGCCAAGATTTATTCATTGCTAATCTAGATAGAGTGACGTGGATAACAACTATGTGCCGACCTGAAGCTTGGCTTCCACAACAAAAATGTATCATTCTAACCTTCACTTTTGTTGTGATGGTTCCAGGTGAGTTGGCACACCTCTCCATTGGATTTGCAAACAGGATCTTGGGCATGATATCACGGAAAAAGATGTTGGCAACATTGAAGAATACAATTGGATGACTTATGATGAAAGACAGTATTCTCAACCCTATTGTACACACTTACATAAGTTTATCGGTTTGCAGTGAGAACTAGAAAATGAACTACCTTAAAGCTTGCTCAGTTAAAAAATTGTCTTAGGGTTTTACCATTGGAGGAATTGACAAGAAATTGTTCCCTTGGGTTCTCTAATGAAAATGTAGCTAGAATAATTAAATGGAATTCTCTTTGCATGGTGATTCTCTTTGCTGCACTAGTAAGCATTAACTTACTTGTGAATATAGTCTTGATGAAGCAATGGTTGCCAAGGGCCTTGCAAGGCTTTGACTAAGAATGTGGACTAGTGGAGATGTAGATTCATTGAAGTAGTAGGTAACACACACACTTGCAACTTCGTTGGTATTTCAAAGGTCCAAACTTGACAAATTTGCATGTATCTCCTGCAGAACCCTTCTTGGTCAGAGGGCCTTACCAAACTTGGCTACGGGGTTCCATTACCATCCCGTCGATTTGCATACCAAGCTATCATGATGATGTTCGGTGGAAAAGTCCATGAGGGTATCGTAAGCATGGATTCACAAGAATTTTGGGACCATTCAAAGTCTTTCGTAATTATTGCCTCATCCAACTAGTCATAGGACTTTCATTTGATACACTCTATGGATGTCCCTGACTAATGGGTTGATGGGACTTGGGCTTGATTATCATAGCTTTCCTACCCTCCGCCGATTGGTTGGAGAGGGTTAATACTTCTACTTACCTTTCATACAGGACCACTAGGCCCATCCAAATAGTTGTGTTCGGGACTAAATGGAAAACATCCAAGTACTCCATAGTGCCTGAACTTGAATTGAAGGCTCCATTAAATGCTTTACTGGGGGAACCACTTGGGGAAGTACATCTTCCACCTCTTTTCCAACTTTGGTTTGAACACTCACACAGCTCAAGGAGAAGTGCCCACACTCACAGCTTCATATTTGCAAGGAGGCTCATCCCCCAAGCTTGAGTATTCAGTGCAATGATGTCTAAATACTATGCGCATCGAGGAGCATACTGTTCAAACTCTTCCTTGGGACTCCCAAGCAGCCAAGCCATGCATTATACATTCAACCCGAGGCCCAGAGTGGTTCTAGATGACGTTGAATGAACTGTGGATGATTCGTAGGTGTGTTTGTTGAGGGCTATTGACTCACTGCTATTTAGTTTTGGTCTTTAAGCCACTGGGGTAAAGGAGAGCCTCGCGTAATGTAACATGTTATGCTTTCTCTCTTACGAGATTTTCATAAATCAAAACTTTGAAACTTTGCAAGAAGAAGTCACGTAATGTTTGCACTAGGCAAGCTATACACTAGGAGGGATCCAAAGTCTTTAGCATTCCTTTGTGTCTACTCTGTGTCAACCATGTATTAGAGGTGACACTTTTATGCCTTTCAAAAGATGGAGAAATGATGAATATTTAGGGGAGATTGAAGTCACCCAAAGCATTTCGTAATTAGAGTCAAGCGCGATTTATGTATATATTTCATTTCACACTCTCACTATAGTTTGTTTATTCCATGACCATTTCATGATGGTGAAGGGTAAGTGCAAAGAGTGCCAATACTCCTACCCACTATATTTGTGAGGTGCTTGAAGCTAGGTTTCATCTCCCCATCAGAATGTAACACCAACTTTTGTGGTTCTTGTGAAAACCTCCATAACCTTTTCATAGATAGGCCCTCTCAAATGTAAATGTATTGCAATATTTCTAAATACAATGGATAACCAAAGCCTGAACCAACTACCATACCTCCATGATAGGCTCATTTAACCTCCCCCTATCACCCAGAATAGATTACATCCATGA
This sequence comes from Dipteris shenzhenensis, assembly GCF_047967505.1. Classification (NCBI taxonomy): domain Eukaryota; kingdom Viridiplantae; phylum Streptophyta; class Polypodiopsida; order Gleicheniales; family Dipteridaceae; genus Dipteris; species Dipteris shenzhenensis. The sequence goes on along the minus strand of NC_141609.1, from coordinate 46,677,477 downwards.
CAACTAGATTAAATAGATGCAACTCCAAACCACCTACACACTTTCTTCTAAAGTGCACAAACTTCCAAACATTCCCAAACTGTACTTTCTTTTCCACATGGCACACACTTTCTTCCAAATTGCACAGACATCTAGATATTCCCAAAAAAGATGAAAGTGAGTTTAACCTTGTAGAGAGAACATAATAGAGAAGCATTTGGATTCCACTTCTAAATTTGCATTCTCATAGAAAATTTACAAAGGATAATCTACTGGAGATCATAGTCTCTAAGTTGAAGAAGCTCCTAGGGCACCAACTCAATATGTAATATGTTATTAGCCTCGTCTAAAATCTAGGGTATGCGGGGTCAAGGTCCATATATAATATGCATAGATTTCCTTTAAAATTTTCAAATATGCAAGGGAAAAATATGAAAATTTCATGACCCCCCTCCCACAAAATATAAGGTATGTACCTTAAAAAATATGCAAGATTTTAAGATGTACATATTTTTCATAATATGTGAGAACCAAGGGGGGGGCCCCTTTTGGATGAGGGGGGCTAAAACAAAATATACATTAAAATATGAAAACATATCTCCTTTCAAATTCATGTAACTTTTTCATGTGTTACCCAAATTTCACAGTGTAAAGACATATTCGAAGCTCTTTTAGTGAAGAACACAACCATATTAGTTTGAATAACTTCTACTCATGGCATATTGTTAAATTCATCTAATACTCTAGATTTTTATAGGTTTTCTTACTAAAGGGAGTTGGTGTCCCAGGAAGAAGCTATCCAATGATCACCTAGATCTAGCACATCTTTTAAAGAGCACCTATCAATGGTTTACCTGATTTGCATGCAAAGTCCTTAAAATCATTTGAAATCTTTAGCATTGTATTGGTTAGCCAATCTTTTTGAGCCCTATTCATAACTTCCTACATAAACCTTTGCTCAATAATAGTTAGATGGTAATAGGTTTAAATAGCATCAATGGTTAACCATTCCCTTATTCTTTGGTCCCATACATCATTTCGAATCCAGATGTCTTTTTGTGAATCTTTCTGAACAACATCAAGGTTTAATCTTGAGTGAAGGAGGACCTTGTGTAAGTTACAAGAGCCACATAAATCTGCCTAGTGATGCATCACCTGATAAGAGCACAAACCAACACAATAGCACTTAGCAAACTTAGACTTCTAGGTGTCTAGCATTCTGATCAGTAAGTCAGATTGTGGGATTTTGATCCAAAACTCAGATAGCACCAATAGGCTTGCCATGAAGTACTGGGTCCATTTATACACCCCAATCCATTGCTACAAATGTAATGTCTAGCCTAGCATAGCCACATTTGTATGCATCCCAATGTGAGGATCCGCTTAGAGCATACCTGATTGCACTAGGACTTCATTGCCTCCAATCCGAGTAGTCCTTCCTGTTTAGGCATAATTACTTATGATTTGGCACTAATTCTTCCACAAAAAAGTCATAGATGAATCCATCCACTTTTTCTCAATAGAGTGAAAAAAAGGAAACATTAATAGAACTTGTACTATAAAACAAGAAAGGACATGCTTGATAACTACTAGCTGATTAGTAAAAGATAATTTTTTCCCTTTCCACTTGTCAAACACACCACTCAAACATATTCATGAGAGAAAGACCTATCCTAATAGGGCAACCAAGGTATCTTATCACCTCTCTAGGGCGAATCCACTTGAATCCAATGCTGCAAGTCTAGTTAGGGGAATCATTCCACCCAATTCATAGCACAATAGTCTCTGCTTGATTCACCTTAGAATTTGAAAAAAATGCAAATTATTCATATACTTTGAGAAAATTCCTTATGTTTTATTTATTCCCAGACAATATACTTGTATTGTCATTTGTGAAATATTTCTAGCAGAAACACAAGCCATCAGGCAAGGGAGACCCTTGATAATACCCAAATTATGAAAATAATCCAAGTGACTTAAAAAAGGTTTAGTAGTAATGGTAAATAGTATGGTGCTAATGGGCATTCCTAATGAATAGTATGTTGGAGAGAAAAGCTCTCATGGTGATATCCATTTAAAGCCAACTTGGCATAGGCATTAGAGAACAATTATGAGTCATTCTATAAGATCCCTCACAAAAACCAAGTTTCTCCATACTTATGAGAACAAATTCTCAACTTATCCTCTCAAGGCTTTTTCCAAATCCGAATTGAGCATGAAAAACTTCTCATTTTACAATACAACATGATCGATTGCCAACAAGCTTTAAGAGTAGCATCATGAATGTTTTCGCCCAAACAAAACCATTTTGTATAAGATGGATGATTCTAGCCAAAATGAACTGACACGGTTAGCCATGCATTTGGCTATAATTTAATATACACAGTTAAGCATTGATAAGGGTCTCCAATGACTCAAAATAAAAGCGTATTAGGATTTTTAAGAATCAGCTTCATCTTACCCACGAGGTAGATTGCCAGCACAAACATGCTAGTTAATAAGATAAATAATATTATATCCACAAAGATTCAATCGAAATTCCCTTTGATCTTGGAGCCTTGCCCTTGGCCATTGACATTGATCTCTAACTTAAAAATTGGACACTGTAGCTACAAAGCTTCACGAGGGAAAATAGTTCGCTTGAGTTTTGTAAAAACAAAAGTGAAACGTTTCTCATGGTTAGGATGAAGAGTCTGTGTTGACCCTACAACACTTGCAAAATGGGCAGAAAGAACCTCAACCATCTTGCAATCTCCATAAAATAGGTAAATCCATCTTTTCTATGGACCATCATAATAGTCTTCTACAACTTTTTATCTCTAACAATCTTAAAGAAGAAAGACGAGGGCCCATCCCCTTCATCCAACCACCTCAAACCTAATTGAATTTTAATAGCTACTATTTTAGAATGTTTTAGAGCTCTTAAGAACAACTCAGTAGCACTCAAAAGAGGGGAAAGCATTGGATCATTTGGGGAAACCCAAAGTGCCAAAATCACACACGATGGAGCCCAAGTAGCATTATTCTTCTTAGAATGAGCCTTGCAAAGTCTTCCTTCTATGAAATGTAGTAGTGACTTTCATAAATTATTTAAAACAAGCATCCAATCTGTCAATCAGGCATATATGCTTCTTAGTAACACTTATCCATGCATGTTGAATCAAACCATCACACCCTTTCAATCCCAAAAAGGAAGTAATGACCTTAAAAGGGATCAGCCTTTTTGTCAGTTCATGCACTACAGCTAGATCAGGGCTCATCAAAATAGGAAAATGATTTGACAAGATCACATTTGTTAAGGTACTCCCTTGCATGACTGGACCAAGCCACCAAGCATTCTTAGTGAAGTAGATTCTATCTAGCTATGCCACTCACCAATTAGCATATTTGAGTGCCAATTATGCCAAGCGAAATCCTTAAGATTTACTAAAATTTGTGAAATCCTTAAGCTTTCCTAAAATTTCAAAGCTTGTCTAGTCAACAAACGAACATGTAGAAACCAAACTTCTTCTTCTTGGCTTGAATTTTTGATACCACTATGCGGGATCAAAGACATCATTCCACTCTCCTAAGCAGATGATGTGATTTTCTTCCAAGTCTTACCCACAATCAACCCACAAAATTGACTGCTCAGGAGCCTAGATAGAAAGAACATGAAAGCTAATTCCTTGAAAACATATTTGAATGAGAAGAAATTCACCCCGATCACATTAGAGTAAACAAGGAAGGGATTCAAAGAGCAGTCTTGATCAAAGTGCAATCCCCCACTTTTGAGAGAAACCTGGATAGTTAATAAACACCTGATAGGTTGGCAGATCTAAACCTTATATGAACTCTTATCTCAAACCTTATATGAACTCTTATCTCCAATTTAAGTTCTTGAAGCATGAAAACATTCGACTTGGATGTATACAAAATACTTCTCCATGCATTATGCTTCCACCTAGAGCAAGCTGCTTGCACGTTCGAGGTCATCATGATAAAACAAGGAGATAAAGATTGTTTATTCATCAAAAGGAGCGCTACTTTGATTCATATCCTCCGTCAAAGGAGTAAAGAGTCAAGACATTAACAAAGACAATTACACTTTGTGCCCTTCCCTTAGTGGCCCTAAGTGACTCTCTTTTGGTACTACCGGTTTGGGGACTCTTTCTACATGGGCCATGTCATTATGGGGTGTATGACTAGAAGTTTGTGTTTAAGCTCCTACTCTAGTGCTATCAGATGCCAATTAAACTCACTAGTAGTCTTTGTGATCTTGTCTACATCATCATGATCCACAACATCCTCCTCACCACCTGCTTTTGTGACTCTATATTTTGCCCTTTGTGTGAATCACTCTCCTCAGTTCTCCTTTCAATCTGCATTGTCTGACACATATTATTGCTGCATTAGTTAGATTCATGCTTTGAACTGCTAACATTAAAAGATGTAGCCAAAATTTTTCCACCCAAGGTGTTCCTACTAGTAGGACAAGGCTCTTGCAAAATGACCACTTTGTTTGCAAAGAGAACAGGGATCTTGAAAAACTCCAAACAAACTTCAACAAAAACCTTCTGATCATTTGGAAGAGTCAAATCCATTTACTCAAGTGGATCTTCCTCCTATCCCACAAAATGCATACTTTATGTGACAATCTTTTTTGTTGTATTGGTGGAATATAAAGAGCCCTCACCCATAGCAAGGCAAGCTTTTCAATCTCATGAACAAGTAGCTCATTGAGAGCTCATTGATACGACGGAAATGTACCCAGATAGGGCATTCATATTGAAGAACCTCTTTGGGTTTAAAGGAAGCACTTCAAGGGACCCTAGGAACTTCGGTATCCAACCAAACTTGAAAGTAACTATAGTCTTGTTCACCAAGTGAATGAACTTAGTCTTGGAAGAAACCGTATCCGATGAAATGATAATTCACCAGCATATAATTGCCTTGATGTGTAGTAGCAAAACAATGTGTAAACTTATCCTCGTTAGGCACTCTTTCCAAAAAGAGCACAAAGAAACCACAATCCTATAGCCTATTATATGCCTTGCACAAAGTGTCACGGGAGACATCAATGGACACCCATAATATTCTTCTTTTACCTCTATCATAGGCTTCAAAATCTTCACATTTCTTAATGTTGATCTTTTTGAGGTCAAGTTCAAGGAACACAAGGTCAATGGGATCAATGCCATTGGACAAAGAGCCACTCTTTGCAGCACCAATGTATGAGCCAAGGCTCACGATCATTTCCATATCGTACATAGATGTAGGCTCTACACCTTCTAGGATTCATGGTCAGACTAAAGGATCACTTGCTTCGGTTGCAAAGGAGAATGCCTATCGATAGGCATTACAACACTCTTCCATTTGAATCACCTTGACTTGGGCTCTTAGTTGGATGAAGTCATGGGAAAGTGATGAGACACCAACAAAGAATATATTAAGAGCAAAAAATTATTGAGATGATGTATGCAAAGAAAAATAAGAACATCATGAAGAGCACCATGAGGGTACAAGGAGTAGCACTTTTTAGCTTCTACAGTTATGATATTTGTTGTCAAAGGATGCTACAAATTTAGTATTGGTTAGTGGCATTGATGTAGAGCAATTTGTAACAATGAGCAATAACAGTTGGAAGAATCATGTGTATCCTTCAGATTTGATGAATTGCAAGACCTTGCAGTGTAAAGGATTGTTAAGCTTATATGATTTGTCATTAAACATTCTTTGGCACAACAAAAAAGATGAATATTAGTCATTATTACCACAAAAGCATAGAGGGATCCATTATATGTTAGTCTAACATTTGCATTTGGGGATCAACTTGCAAAAGTGTTTCATGGTATGGCATTACACAATGACCAAAATTGTCAAGTAGGAATTGGCATTAAGGTCTTACAATATATAATGGTTGGATGTTTGCATAGTGGTCCTCCACTAAAGGTTGCTAAGGAGGTCCTTGGGATCTCATTCCAAGAGAGAGAAAAGGCTAAATTAAATGTTCAATATATGGACTATCAACCAAAGCCTCCTGCCTTGATAGAAGATATGTTACAAGAGAGCTGTATGGCTGGACATTGTATTGAATGGGCTTTATTGTTGCTGCTCGATATTGTTGTTCAATGGTATTAATGTGAATTGATGTGAACATCATCACAATTAAATATCTAGTAGACTCCTTTCTACTTCAACATATACTTCAATTGCACCAAGAAAATTTGAATGAAATTGAGACTCAATTGAGAGCAATGTTGAAGAGAATGTACACAAGCTTACCAATGGAGGAAAAGTATGGGACATTGAGGGTGAACCAAGGAATGTTGATTCGAGCTAGAGTGATGAGGATGGTAGCTCTACATCAAATGGATCTAGTGAGGAGCGATGTATAGAAACATGTATGGGAAAGGGTGAGTTGTTGCAAAGAGTTGTTGAGTTTCCACTTTTCGTAAGGGAAGGCTAGATTGAGAAAGCAACCCATACTGCTACAAAAAAAGAGAAAGAGAAGTCTATAGAAATGGAAGGGCATGAAGTAAAATTGGAAGGGGCATCGAGAGTCCTTTTTGAAGGATCAGGATGCAGAGAAGTTGGGGCAAAACAGAGGTAGAACTTATAAGAGGCAGTGAGGCTATAACTTAAACCTCCATGACTAGTCTAGAGGGATATTTTTGTCAAGAGCCTGTTAGTATAGAGAAATTAGAGGTACATGTTATTGTAATGTCACAATCAGGGGGTGAGAAAATGTAGAGAAAAGTGTAGAATAGATGAACTAATTCATGTAAACAAAATTTTGGAATAAAGCAATCACTTATCTGTTTGTCATTAATGTGTATGAACATTGTACACGTACACCACCCCTCCTAGAGAAGAAGTCATCTATTGATGTGTCTTAGGAAGAAAATTACTCTAGTATAGAATTTGAGGCTCAAGTATTTGATGAATCATAGTAAGTAGTTAGTTATCTCAAGTAATTTTTGTTTAAAGAGATAGGTTCATCATAGCATTATTCATAGCAAGTATTTGGTGGTTGTATTGTCCTTTTAGCATTACTTCGTTCTAGTATGAGTATATGGTGATTAGTCTCATCTATAGGATCATACAACAACAAAAAAGTCTTGCAAAGTGCTTTAGGAGTCTTCTCCAGTCCTAACACACCATCCTCGAGCACTTCTGTTAATGCTCCTCTCATCATATAATCGCACTTCCAATGTTCATATTATATGAAACTTCCATTGTACATGCCATGTTCATGCAATACACTAAGCAAAATCACAATATACCATACGAAGTAAAGGCAAGAAAAAGTTTACAGGTTTGAGGAGGACGGTTCTTTTTACAGCATATGTATATTCTTTTGAAGCATGACATCTTAACACTTAAGTTATATTAACACTTTCTTGATAACCTTGATTTCACTTGAGCAGACAAGATGGTGCTTCTGCTTCACCCTACACTATGCTTTATATGTCAATGCCAATGATCTTCTTTTAAAGAGCATAGCCAAAAATTATCTAAGGTGCCCCTCATTCTTTCTAAAATTTGTATGTTAAAATGTTAATAGTAGTTTTGTAAATTGATCATAAAAGTTATAACCTATTCATTAGGAAAAAAGGGAGCTCATTTTGGGGCCTTTTACAGTTTGGAAAAATAAGCTCTCAACCAATCAATAGAGGGCCAACGTAACGTTGAAAATTCACGAAAATAAGAGAAAATAGAAAAAAGAAACAATACTTTATGTAGGTACAAGCGTGCTACATTAATGTGGAGATTGGTTTTTTATTCTCAGAAGATCTTTGGACAAGAAGATAGAATCTAAACTGACATTTTATCTGACAAGGGCCTTCCCGCTTCCACCTTCCTTTGAACTTTGAAATGTTGTGCCGCCTTTCGTGCGAAAGGTCTACCATTCTACACCATTGCCTCATTGTGCAGCAGCCTTTCTTTTCCAAAACTGCTCCCTTGATCCTGTTTGGCGTAGAGTAAGATGTTTCTCGTCAACTGTCTGTCTGCCACTTTCTCTTTCTTGAAACTTCAAATTGTTATCTTAGTTACATTACTTTGCTATTGTTACAGATTCAGAAAATCTCCATGGTGAACCAAAACCACGGCCGTTCTTGTGGAAGACGCTCTGTGGATGATAATGCTACGAAGGCAGAATTATACCAAACATCCTTACCCCATCGACCTGCTTCTTCTATTTCATCGGTAGAGAATTCAAGTACAGTCAAAACGGAAGGAACTTGGGAAAGGTTTAGTGGAGTTTGAAATTTGGCACGTGTGAAAGTACACTTTATGCCTTGGAACTTGTGCCATTCATGATTTCATAATCAATACCACAACCACTCTTCCCTCCCCTGCCTCCCAATCTTTCATCCCTGCCACGACCCTCTCATCTTCCATTTCCTTCTCTCTGATCCTTTCCTACCCAGCACACTCCATCCAGACTACAACCTGCCTAAAGACTACTACTACTGCCAGATCTCCAGGTTACCTAGAGTGCAGAGTTCAAGCTAGTGAAAGAGCAGGAGATTTACTAGTGCAACTCCAACAGCATGGAAAAGGAAAAAAAAGGTCAGAATTCTAGATTGGTTTCAATGTTTTTTAACATATATTTCTTCCATCCATTGGATTTTTAATGTCCAAATGTCTTCACTCAGCTCCATCCTTCTTGTTACATTTTCAATTTATACTGTCCAAGAATGTGGTAAATCACCCAGGAATTAGATTGGAGATGGATATGAATAGAAACTAGAAATTTGCAACAAAATGTGAGGAGAGTGGTTTATAATTCTCTAAATAGCCCATATCGCATTTTGCTGCAAATTCCTGTTGTTGACACATTCCTCATGAAAAGTTTCACTCAGCTCCATTATTTCTCTTGCATATGAGATCATAGTGTCCAGGAATCACTGAGATGAACCTAGTGCTTGATTTGACATGCACATGAACAGAACTTGAGAATTTGCAACAAAATGCGAGGAGAGTGGTTTAAATAAATCTCTAAATAGCCCATATCGCATTTTGCTGCAAATTCCTGTTGTTGACACATTCCTCATGAAAAGTTTCACTCAGCTCTAGCATTTCTCTTGCATATGAGATCATAGTGTCCAAGAATCACTTAGATGAACCTAGTGTTTGATTTGACATGCACATGAACAGAACTGGAGAATTTGCAACAAAATGCGAGGAGAGTGCTTTATATTTTCCAAATGGTCTCCCATCGCGTTTTGCTGCAAATTCCTGTGTCTGATTTGGTTCTCACTTCTACCTCATTAATTTGCTATCTTTAGCCCTGTGGAAATCTTCCTTGATGATGAGAAATGTTTTTGCTTTGGAACAGCTGGCTCCCAGGCCCCACCTTTCAAGAGGAAGCTGGACTTTTCTGCTGCTATTATTAGACCATAGCAATCACCAGGTGAGTCATGAGATGTCATGAAGGAATTATCTGGTGATATACAATGCATTCACTGATTGCATATGTCAGCATATAGAATTCATAGTATATAAGTTTTTGAACAGGCAAAAAGAAGAGACTGGAGCAGAGTGCTGATTCTTCCATCAAAAAACAAATGGAACGAGAAGAGGACAATTCTCCAGACTTGCTCCTATTTGAGTTTCTTCACAAATGCAAGGCTCAGAGTAACTTCCATATATACCACAGTATTTTCAACATGGAGTTCACAATGAGCTCTGTACTGGAGCAACACAAAGATTTTCTTTCAGACTATTGGGATACCTTCAAAGAACTGACAGAGGCAGGAAGAATTGTGGAAGGAGAAAAGGTTTTTGTGCATATAAATCATATCGTCTCCAATGACAGGCTGAGGTACCATGTGAACAGAAGATTTGACAGCCTGCCTGATCAATATAAATTCAACTGTACTTTGCACACCAGAAAGTGCAGAGTGCTAGAGGAAACCATGGCATTTCTTATGTACATTGTCTTCAGTCAGGAGTCTTTGGATGAACAAGGGCAGGAAATAGAAGAAGAAGACACATCTGAAGCAGAGGAAAAGGAGGATGTTTCTTTGGTCACAGAAATGGCAGAGCAAGAAGAAGATATCAACCTTCAGGATGAGGGGCTGCAAGTGGCTGCTCTTGACCTTGTTCAACTGAGGACAAAAACTCTGAGGGGAGCAGAGCCAGTTGAAGATTTTGATGTTCAGAGCAGCAACTATGCAGTGCCCATGCTTCCAGGTGTCTTGATTGGTGGAAAGGATTATGTTTTCCTCCATGATATAGAGTGTATGTTCAAATTGAGGGAGGACTATGCCATTTCCCTTATTGCCCAGGCTTCAAGGCTTGACAAGGAGGTTGGCATAGAGGATGACCACTCACTACTGGCTTTGGAAACAATTTTTGATCCTGTAGAGGCCCTTACATTTTGTTTCAAAGAGGCTGAAAAGTTCCAAGAGCCAGATGAAGCTGCCTTCCAGCTCACACATGAAGCTATGAATCTCTCAGCACTATACACAGAAAAGCCTAAAGAAGAGGCTGGACAAGAGGGGAGAGGGATAAATCTTTGGAAAGATGAACTGCTTGTTGCTGATGAAAATGAGAAGGTACTTCAAATCAAATACTTTGACTTCTGCTTAACTTTGTTTTTGTAGATTGTCTCACTCCAATCTTTTGATATGTGGCAGCTACAAATTGAGGATGACACATTCCTCCAGAGATCAAGTGGAAGCAGGTAGGTTGGGTTTCGCAAAATGTCAGGCCTAGCTCATTATATTCATGATCTAGGCAGTGCCAAGATCTTGATTTACCATAGGCAGTTGAGCAACAATGGAGAAGCCATTGTTTACTTCTTAAAATGTTTGTCCAGGGCTTTAGGTGGACATGTTCTTTCATGGCAAAAGGAAAAGATCATTTTGATAGAGAGGTTGTCTGCCATAGATATATTTGGAGATTATGTGAATAAGCAGGCCTCTAGGGCCGCTTACTTTTTGTCTTACACTTCTTATGCATTAGCATGTGGTGTTAAGGAGCCCAAATATCTGGAGGGCTATGGAAAACACCAGCTCGTAAGGTTTCGAGAGCCACCCATGATTGCATCAGGCCACACAGTCCAAGAAGAGGAACAGGTGGAGAGAGCTGAAGAAAAGGATACCCCTCCCAGACAAGCAACAGAGGCAAGCATTGATAAACAGACAGTCGACATCAAGCCAATAAAGAAGAAAAAGACTCCAATCAAGATCAAAAAGAGAGTTCCGATCGGCAGGCCTTGGGAGAAATAGGATTTAGTCATCAAATATAGCACAAACATTATATTAAATTTGAACTGATTTGTACAAAGTCTTTGATATCTGGTATGATCTTGTATAAATGATTAATAAGTTGATGATGAAATGATTTGTACATTTACATAGAGTGGTGTCGTTAAATATTAAACAAACAATATATTGAAATTGTGAACAAATTGTATTAAGTTTAGATCATATGTTTCACAAAAGAAATACTTTTCATGCATAACACCAAGAGTCACTTGTTCCACTAAAAAAATTTCTATTGAATGAGTTTGAAAACATGTGGACATAACACCAATAAGTTACAAATGAGTCCTATTCATGTTTACTTGTCCATTTATGGTTTCTAAATATCTTCGATTCCCTCCATTGTGTATGTCTCTCTGCTGCAATTGAATTGTCTAGAGCTTGTCTTCGTCTTTGCTTTTGGGCTAGAAGAAAAGCAAGCTTGATTTTGGAGCTAGCAACTTTTCTTTTAGCATGCAGCCTCTGTAGTATGCCTCGGTAAAACCATTGGAAGACTTCCTTCAGACTATTTGCCTTCTGACTCCCTCCATAGTGTTGTGTGTGTCTAAAAAATGCATTACGTGCCATGTAGTGAGACTTCTCCATGCCTTGGGTAGACCAAATAGCTGGGCATCCATACTTTTTGACAAAATAGGGAAGGTGGTTGTATATGATATGCCGTAAGACATAAGAATGCATAGTAAGTAATTAAAAAAAGAGGATCACACTTAAGTAAAAGAAAAAGACAGAACCTTACCATGTAGTGAGTTATATTGCAGGCTATCCACGCGTCTTTCATTGACTTCCCAAAATGTTTAATTGCCTCCTCAAAGTTCTTGTAATCACTCTTTGTCCATGTTACTTTGTCACAGAACATGAAGAGTTGATCAAGAGACCTCCACACCTCTGCCTTCCTATTTCGTGCTTCCCCATCTGCCTCATGATCTTTCACAGCATTATGGACTTGCTTCCACAATCCATAATTAATCTTTGAAACTGTTCTACCTTGCCTTACTTGCTTACTGTGTTTGGGTCGAGACAAGAATCTTCTTGCCTTAACACCACCAATAGAGGGCTTGATTGGTACCTCCTTGCCATTGGTAGACTTTTTAAAATCCTTTGTGATTTGAACATCTCCTCCATGCATACCTATATCGGATAACACTTTTTCCAATGCTTGAAGAGCATCCTTTCTATTTTTTTCGGGACGGAGTTTCCAAGCAAATCCAATATATAAAAATACCAATTTCTCAATAATTCGACATAGACCATGCAATGTGCAGATGTGAACATTACATAGTGGAATGTCCAGAATGGCCTTGAAGTCAGGGTCAACTTTATCTCTATTAGGTGCTCTCTTCCACCATTTTGAATCCATTACTTGAGCTGATTCTTTGCAGTAAAGACAAGGAGACTTTGAGTTGCCTCCTTTACTAATGTTATACATGCACTTAAGTGTTTTAAGATCCCCGGCCATGTGCCACTCTACTTGAAAATCACCTTTTCCTGCAACATGGAGATTCTCGCCTTGCACTTGTCTTTTGATTATTCTTGGTATTTCCGTGTGGTGAAACACCCAATCTAGTGTTTCATGGTCTTCGGTCTTCACCTGCCAGATTATAGAAAACAAAAGTATTACTATAACAGATTTGAAAACAATGACCAAAATCAAGTATAAAACAAAAAATGATCATACCTGGAACGAGCCTAACCACCATATGTGTTTCTCTGACTGCACACTAAAATACTTCGAACTCGCTTCAGTCAATGATGTATCAATTGCTCCATTCATCAATGTAATAGTAACTCTTTCCATTTTCTTTTCCTTTACAACCTCACACTCATCCAGTTTGATAACAAATTTCAAAATGCCTTTGCACTCCTCAAATGTTATTCCATAAAACTCGACCATTCTTTTTTGAAGTTGTTGCAGATCTAAAAATATATTGTTCCAAGGATCATACACAGTGGTTCCTTTAACACCATGAAATATTTCTTCAATATGGATATATTGCCCAATAAATTCATCTATACTTTCTTTTAAATGACCTCTTATCCTCCACACGGTTGCTGGATTTGGCAGTAAAACTCGTTTAATCCTTTGATCTTTCAAAGTTGAGGATATCGCATGGAAAATCGAACTATATCCCTTCCTGCTAACTCCACTAACATCAAGAGCCTCTTGGATTATAGTGCCATCAACTTGATTATTGGATACAAAGTCCTCTACAACATTGCGTTTGACTGTTTTGTATTTTTTTTCCTCAATCAAACCTTTTGCTACACCTCAAGAAAGCAATCCTTTCATTTGTTTAACAGGAAGAAGGTTCGGGTCCATATTTTCTTTTGCAGGCTCCAATAATTTCCTGTAGTAACAACACAATATGCCTATATCATTCAGCACCTCCATTCTTGTTTTGCGACAATCGACGAAATAGATATAGTCTGGAAGAGAGCCTTTTTGAGTATACAAAATGATAAATTTCAATCTAACCTTGCTTCCTGAATTCGTCGCTTGCATCCACTAGTCCTAGCCTTCAAATTTGCAATGTTTTTAATCTTCCTGCTACGTAGTCTGTCTCCAAGCACGGTTCTCTTCTTTCTTGCTCTTGTCAACTCTTTTTTACTCTTTGAATGCTCCTCAATTTCATTCTGCAACTGCTGCTCCAATTTTGCACGAATGGCTATCGCCTGCATCTTGGCCCCCTTTTCTTGTAGGTACATCATTTTATACGTTTCCGCAAATGCAGACTGCGCTGAAATATAACCAAGAAGTCCATTTTGTCCATCGCCGACAAACCTCAGTAATGTGGTGGGATTGACAAATGGAGGTGTAGAGTTTTTTACTTGACATTTTGGATATATGCTTCCACCGCACCATAAGTCAATATGTTGAAGCCCTTCTCTTCTCATATTTTCCCGCTGTTGAGCATTCAGCACTGTATCCTTTCGTCTTTTTTATGCTGGAGCATATTGTTCTTCTAAGTCGATGTGAAGATGGTGTAATCGCTTCTTCTGAGATAGTGACTCACTAGTATCGGCCATTTTTTGTGCTTCTGACGTTGCGAAGTTTGTTTTTCAATCTCATAGTCATTTTGTAACATGAATCGTGGAAGTGTGGCGGTATCCATGTGAATATTTTGAAAACTTGCAATCACCAAGTTCAATGATGGACTCTTTATGAAAGGCCTGCACACGTCGGCAAAAGAGATGCGGAATCTTTGGTAAACAAAAAAAAATCTAAGGAGATATTTAATGCAAAATCGTGTTAGTCAGACAAAAGATTATCTTATTCCTTTTTGAATTGACAGTTCTGTAGTCCTTACTGACAGTTCTGAGCCACGTTTCCGTATTTTACTATTTTTGAGGACTTTTAGGAGAGAAATAAATCAAAAAATAGTGAATTTCTTACAGGGCCCCAAAATGAGTTCCCTTTTTCCCTAATGTGATTGCCCTCTCATGCTTTCTAAAATTTATAAGTTTAAACACAAAATAGTATTTTGCTAAACATTTGTATGAGTTCATTTTCTTAGATTGCTTAATGTATGGAAATTTGACACTATGTTTTCTATAGTTTTGAAGGACAATCAACCTTACATAGAGTTGCTATTCTTTCTCTGTATTTCTACCTCAATAATTATTGAACACGGATCTTTACAACTTTACAAATAGTACATTGATCATTTGCTTGCATAACTCCTCCAATAACGAATGCAATCTTCAAATGCCAACCCTTTGCGATCCAAAATACACATGGTAGGGAGGAAATTCGCTCCAGCATTGGTATGATCAATACCAGCTGACTCGAAAAATGTTAGGAAGCTTGTCTTGTGGAGCTTCGAATTCAATTGGCATACAAATAAGATAGAAAATGAATAAAGATACATAGCGCAATCTGTGAGCTATTGACAAGCGTCTCTCTTTGCAAATTGCATGAGCAGGAGCTTCTCCACAAAAACTGATGAAGGTAACGGATGCAGCCCTTTACAAAGAGCTTAAGTTATGGAATGTTGGTGGTTTTACTTCACTACAGCATTGCATCTTCAGGTCAGTTCATAAACTCGTAGGAGATAATTAGGGCCTCGTCGGTAGAGGAAAGGCAACACATGCTGTTTCGCAAGAAAACATGTGGTACAGTTGTCGATAATACCGTACGTAGTTGAACAAGAAGTCTGCAAAAACACAAGATTTGAGGAGATCATCAAGCAGATAAGTTAGTAACAATTGGGCAAAATAAAAGTTTTCTTCTATCTGTGAGATCATGAAGTAGATCAATTAGTGAAATCAGTAACAATCGGGCAAAATAAAAGTTCTTGTTGTATATTCCGCGGGTGCTCGGAAAGATGAGCCAAGCAGGCATGGTGCTTGTGCAATGTACCTGGGTTGTGTTGCTGCAGGATTAACACTTGCTCAGGGGTTAACACTTCTGTCAAGTATGCGAAAGGATCGAACTGCCCTTCCATAATCTGTGCCGAGTTGGGCCGATGAGTCTTGAGGTTGTCAGTCAGTAAACCTGTGGAGTCATCTCGCATGCACCTCAACATGGGTATATCACCACAGTCCTCCTTTGCTCCGTGTTCCTCTTGAACCCATGGTGCCCTCATCGACTGTTCATGATTAACTGCTCGGTTCTTCTCCATGGAATGCTCAACAAAATGCCTGATCCCCCTCAACAGACTCTCTCTCGTTTGCTGATCTCTACACACCTCCGCATGCGTACAGATCGGCTTGCAGCTGGGGTTCCGGTCTTCAGTGGGACCGCCCGAGCTATTATGATCAGAGAAATCGTGGATGTCACCCTCGTTTTCATACCAAAACCTCGACGAGCACAAGTGTTTCCCAGTCCTGCTTAGCCATGGTCTGGAGGACCTGTCCGCAGAATCAACTCCCGCAATTTCGACAGAAGATTGCTGCATCTCTGCACTTCGCGCATCAGCATCACAGGGGTATGCTACTAGTAAATGTCTCATACGCTTTCTTGGTTGTTGCTCTGTTCCTGTATGATGAATCGCCTTGTCGTTTTCTAGTGTCATGCAACCAACATCTTCTGCACTAGTACCCGAAGACCCTCTAGACCTGCTAGGGTTGTGATCGTCACGCACCACCTCAACATACTCGGCTCCTATCGATTCATCTTCTGAACTTGTCCTTTTGCGTTTTATAGGACTTGTTCGGTGAACGTTCAAGCTTTGACACCTCTTCAACCAAGTTGCAGGACGACCTGCATGGTGGTAAAGAAGGCCCTTTCAGAAATATATTCAGACCCACGTAGAAATCGTCCTGTGTACAAATTCTCATTGTGCTCACCTGTTGCTCTGGGATGGTCTGTCACCCCCTCAGTTCCGATCCACTCAAAAACGGGTCCTGTGCTCATTGCAATAAGATGCAGAGCACGCAATATGCACGCGACTTTGAACAAGCTGCCTTTTTTGACTGCGAGTTCCAGGCAACGACAGTGAGTTTTTTATGGGCTACCTATGATCCACGAAAGCAGCTTGAAATTGAAGTAAAGTATTCAGAGCTGCAAAGGACAAAAGAGCTGTGACGGAAAGATTACACTTACCTTCGTATAATCCTTGAGGAAAAATCTCCTGTTTACCAAGGATTGCATCGACAGCATAGTCCCATCCTATATTGCCACCCTGAAAGCACGGGCTAGATTTGAATTGATCACCAAATAACAGAGATAACAATTCAGAGCGAGAGAGCAGCAAACTTAGCCAGGAACAATAGCATATCACTTACATTATTAGCGAGGAACAACAGGCAAAATCGTTTCGTAAGGTCGCCTATTGCAAGATCCATTGAAGGTGATGATCCATCTGCATCAGCTTTGCGCATTCCAGCCTGGGATCAGCCAGTGAAAACAGAGGATTAACATCCGCTGAAAACGTATCCGCACCAAGCATAAGAATTCATGGGAAAGAAAATCTAACCTGCAGCCTTTCCAGAGCATTTCGGATGCGAGTGCTGCCCAGCCACATGTATCTTTCCTTACCCTGTCCTTGTATAACTTCAAGGACTTCCAATACGGAAAATATTTCCAATAACAGTGTTCTTCTTGCACCTGAAATTCGATACATCAAGAACAATTGCCAGTTGATCAATTTTGCGGGCGCTCAGCGATGAGCAAAGCAAAAACACACTGAAGAGGCATTGTGGTTGTCAACACATCGTATCCCCGGTCCTTACCAAGAATTGTAGCAAATTTTCTCAGAGTTATCACTCCCTCCTGCTTACAGGCGCATGCTTCGAAAAGCCTGCAGATCATGGTAACCGTACGCTCATTAATAGACTCCTAGTTCTGTCACAAGATCTTCAATATCGCTTAGCAAGAGTACACAACCCCCTCCAAGCGCAGGTTGGGAATTGCATGTATTGAATAGTGGCTTGTAAATCGATTACCTATGGCAAAGTGCATCTAGTGAATCCTCGTCCTCATACACGGCGCATTTCTCTGAACCACGATCAGAATCCGACGTAATGACTCCATCCTGTGATAATGTATGATGAAAGCATGTAAGTGATTCTGATTAGGAATCAGCCCGCTTCTAAAATATCCAGCATAACCTGCTATATCGTATTCATATAGTGCAGTTGCATGTACATTGATTTCCTCCCTATGACGTAAGGGATTTTGGCTGTTTAGTTGGTCTTAAGAATTACCGATACAATATTGAAAAGGAATTTGGAAACACGTGTGCTTGGAGCAGAGCATAAGGGTTCTTCGTTTGTAAGACCTGATCTTCGTACGACTCTTCCTCGGCTGGAAAGGTCTGGGTATCCAACGCAGCTGTGTCGTCTGACCTTAACACGTTAGGGCACGCCGTAGAGGGACTATTCTGAACGATATCTGCAGCAAGTTCGAAACGAGTTAGCAGCAATTTCCTCCGGTTGCTATCATTGAAGATGAACGTCGCGCTATCAATGAGCGATAGATGGACATCGCCAATTGTATAAACGACACGAGATAATCCTTCAATTGCACCCGGCTTCTGACCTTGAAGAGGAATTCGACAGCAGTTTCTTCTGTCGAGAACTCCAGGCCGCGTTGGAGTTGGAGAAGGTGGTCTTTCGATACCTGACGAGCAGAAATTAGGAGGTTCAAATCCTAGCGTCTTTCATAGATGGGAATGGAGCTACTCTTCATAAAAAATAATGTCGACCGGCTTACCCTTGATGTGGCAATGGAGCTTGAACGAGGCAGCCCCAAGAGGGGCGTCGTTGTTCGCCAAGACGCGAATGCAGCTGGAGACGGTAGTGCCGAGAAGGCGATGCTGATCGTCATAAGCATAAGCGGCCACAAGAAGCCTGAATTTCGAGGTTTCAGGACGAGGGCAGACATGCGTACTCGCTTCATCGATTGCTATATACAAATGCCGCGGTTCCTTCCATGAATCCTGATCTCCTTCTGAACAAGCGCCCCGCCTTGACATCCTCCCAAATCGCTGCAGACCCCTTATCACAGGACCCTTGCACCCTTTCCTGCACTTCGAGCGCGTCACTGGCACCCAGTAATACTTGATCGTTTGCTTTTCTGGCCCCGGAACGCTGCAATACGGGCTCGCATACACCACATATATGTATAGATGAATCCGAACGTTGTTCACAAACCTCACGTTGAATTTCAAACAGCTCTCTCTCAAGAGTTCGTCCACTTCGTTTCCTACCACCGTTTCGATCGCTTCTGATACTTTTAGTTCAGACGCCTTGCCGCTGATCCCGCATACGTCTTTGATCAGAAGCTCTACCTGATTGTAGGAGCATTTTTGCTTTCCTAGCTTGTAAGCCCTGCAACAGATTTGAACGAGGATTTCACTTAGAATTCTGATGTCCGATACTGAATCGACCTTGAGGCTTGAACGGATTGCTCAAGACAGCGAACTAATAATGTTGATACGTATCAGCCTTTCACTCGACCAGCTAAACAGTTTTGTGAAACTTCAGAAACTCGAGGCGTTCTATAAGATGAGGAACGCTTCAACGGAATTTAAATTCTCGCGTTGATTCTAGCATGTAGCTCGTAGAACCAAGCGTGTCTTGAAAACGGGATTGCACCTTAGCTCTGGTTGTTCAAAGATTGCAACTGCACTGCTTGTCGATACTGGACACAGGATCTCTGATCCATTAAATAGCGCATTCGCGGAAACCATATTCTCTTTTCCGGCCGAAACGTCGTCGAGATCGACCTCCATGACAGATAAATACAGCGGTTCCGAGACAACCACAACGTGTCCAGCCGAACTGAGTAGTAGTTTGAGTCGTAGTGAATGCAATGCGTGACTATTTGATGAATCACCAGTGTTCTTTCGTTTTAATATCACGAATGGCAATGGCGACGTTGATCATCCATTATCCTACTGGACGAGTAATTTAGCTAAATATGCACACAGAATTTGAGTGCGGAGACTCTTGCTGATAAGGAATAATTTGCGAGCGAGGAAATAATAAAGAAGAAGCTGACTCTGGCAGTGGAAGTAAATTACAGGATGAACGAGATGCTACGAGGAGGAATTATGAAAGCGAGGCAACGGAAAACGGCATAGCTGCAGGACGTTAGCTAAATAATCTTTCTGGAGAAGCGATTAAATAAAAATTCGAAAGAATCCTGGTGCAGGGGATGCAGGAGATCATAAAACGGAGAGGTGAAGAGCTAGGGATGGAGAATGGAGGAGTGTAGTGGAGCTGGAAGAAGGGAGAAGGAATGGAATGCGAACGTTGATGAAGCTCCTGGTGATGGTATTGCTACTGCTGCTGCGGATACTGTGGGAGAAGAACGATGGAGCTGCAGCTGGAGGACGAAGAGGATTGAAGAGCTGGATGTGCGCCATAGCCAGGACTAGGAAAACAGAGAGAAGAGATCCACCATAGCCAGGATGAAGAGAAACATGTACAGGGAAGGAAGAAGACGAGGCAGAGGAAAGGGGGACGATCTCTCTCAAAGAAGGTCCGGGGCAGCTGGGCAGGAGCGGGCAGCTCTTCCCGGGCAGGGGTTAGGGCCAAGAGAGTCGGTTCTGTTAAGCTTCCACTTGACCTTAGGTTAGCTTTTACCCCCCTCCCCTTCAAGAACATACGTATACATACGTATTTTGCTTGGTATTACCCCTCCCCCCCCCCCCCCCCGTAACCGTTTCCTTCCCACGACATACCTCGCGATTTATACCCCCCCCCCCTCTATACCTTTCAAACACTTGGCCCATCACACTCCCAAATTGATTGCCTTCCAACTTGCCCTCCCACATGCACTTTCAACGTCGCCCACATCTTTCCCACATGGTCGCAAGAGGAATGATGCCGATTAGGAGGGGGTTAGTGCAAGAACCAACAACCACCTTCGTACAAGTAGAAGGGAAGGAGGAAACGACACAAGAGGAGTCCACATTGACATAGCAAAGAGGAAGAATGTTGATTGTGGACCTTAATACCAACTATGAAACCTCAAAATTCCAAGGAGAGTCCAAGTGTGCAATCTTTCTCGAATTCATTGTATCGGATTTGCATACTAATTCGGGTAGACTACTCTCAAAATTCTACCAACACAACAAAGTTAAAACCTATAAATCAATAAAGGATCAAGAGTAGATTGAGTTCACCAATCTAATCTCTTTACATTTGCTTTTTCTTAGTATCCTTCTACCACTATTTTCACAAACACTTATGGACAAATGCCCGTGCCCTTAGGTTTGGCAAGTTAAATAGTCTATGTAAGAGATGTCTCAATTGCCATGGTGGACATTTTTCACCTTCCAGACAAATGTGAAAAACTATTTATGCATACATTCATATTAGATCGTTGCCATCATCATGTTTGTCTTATTCTTCATTTCCTTGGTCATGGTCATCTGGATTATCATTTGTCGTGACTGATCTTCTTCAGCTCTCCTTCGGCACCATCTGCATGAACCATTTCAATTTCAAACCAATGGATATCCCCTTAGGTCAAAAATTGAAGATTATGACTGATTCTCGAGCTGAGATTGAGGACATTACCATGTACAGGCAGATGGTTGGCAGCTTGATATATTTAACAATCACTAGGCTTGATTTGGCATAT
Source organism: Dipteris shenzhenensis (assembly GCF_047967505.1). NCBI lineage: Eukaryota > Viridiplantae > Streptophyta > Polypodiopsida > Gleicheniales > Dipteridaceae > Dipteris > Dipteris shenzhenensis. The sequence continues at coordinate 46,656,207 of NC_141609.1, read as the reverse complement.
GCTGTGGGACTCATTAGTCAATTTATGCAAAAGCCACAGAAGCCTCACTTGGATGCAATGAGAAGGATTATGCGCTATGTCAAGGCAACATATCAGTATGGACTCTTTTATGAGTATGGAAAGGATATAGAACTGGTTGGATACATAGATGTAGATTGGGCAGGATGTGCCTATGACAAGAGATCCACCAGTGGTTATACATTCAGCCTTGGAAGTGCTATGGTTAGTTGGAGTAGCAAAAAGCAACCCACAGAGGCATTGTCTAGTACAAAAGCAGAGTATAGAGGTGCAGCATTGGCTGCATGTGAGATTGCTTGGCTTCAGAAGCTTTTGCAGGATTTCGGACTGCATGTGGACAAACTAGTCAGACTTTATTGTGATAACATGAGTAGTGTGCAATTGGCAAGTAATCTGGTTTATCATGCTAGAACTAAGCATATTGAGGTACACTACCATTTCATCAGAGAGATGGTGTTATCACAATTGGGTAGAGATAAGTTTACATGCTTTACAAAGCTACTTGGTGTTATGCTCCCTACTTGAGCTTGAGTCGGAGTGTTGGGAATCAAGCTCTCAGTTATTGTTCCTGTTGTGTGAGTAGGTGAATAAGGTGAGTGACACTGACTCAACCATAGTTAGTTCTTATCTACTATGTATGGGTGTGACCTTAGTAGTGTTCAATTGTATTGTGTGGGGTGAATATGAGCTGATTGTGGAGGAGACTGTTGCTCCCTCCTGGTTGCTTCCTATATCTCTCTTCTTGTTTTTCTTGATACAGAGCACATGGCATATAGAGTGTATTGATTGAATGTTTGGAATATATCTTGTATGAGTATCGTGGCATTTAGGAGGAACTTGCACCCCTTCACATTACATGCATAAGTGTATGTGTGAATGAGACTTTTAAGTCTTACATTCCTACAACAAGAACATACTCAACAAGAGGGGAGGAATTGGCTATAAGGAACTCACAAAAAAGACTAAAGATTGTGTGGTGGAGAAACCAGGAAGGTGTCATGAATATAAGGTATGATAGCTTGTGTTTCTTTTACACAAGTTTCCATTTCTATGTGAAGCAGTCATGGATAATCAAAAGACAAGGGTGGCCTTCATATGTTTACACTGTCATGAAAAATCACATGCCTGAGATGAAAAACACGTTGCTTCTACCACTTCCAAAATTTTGGACTCAAAAACGACCTCTTGGATTAATCCCTTAAGATTTCTGATCAACAAACCAGCCAATGGGAAGGCTTGGGCATTAAAAGAATGGAGGATTCCATATGGTGGAGAGTCCCCCCTTGGTCCCCACTAGGCTCCCACTTGCCTCCCTCTTACCCCCAGCACCTCTTGGGCATTTACTCCCCCCCTTGACTTTTGGCTAGTCCCCATACCCTCCTCCCTCTCTTGGTAGGCCCCCAAATTTGCGAGTTTTTTTCCCTTCCAAAAAAATTGAAAATTTCCAAAAGTGTCCCTACCACCCCAAACACCTTCCAAGAGTCTCCCCAAACTATCCCCATTGACTCCCCACCTTCCTGTCATCCTCTTCCTCCTCTCAACCTCCTCCCAACCTCTTCCTCCTCTCAACCTCTTCCTCCTCCCAACCTCTTTCTCTTTCCTTGCTTCCATTATTTCTACAATGGTGAAGCACTCCCCTTCCCCTAGGCCAAAGCTATCGATTCAATCTTGTGTGGGTCACATTTTTAAGGATGATAGTGATGTTTGGCTCCCTCAAGAGTTTAGGCTAATGTCCTGGGTCATAATGCAACCATCTACAATAGGTCCATTCAAGGTTTCTAGAAAGGATAGAGCAAAGAAATAGAAGCATTGGAAGAGTCGCATTGTTGGGTTTTGTAATACAAAAAAAGGGCTTAATGTCAAGGTTCAACACGTGTACATGGCTCTAGACATGAACTTGGACCCTGCATGCTTTCCTTCAAATTGTATCTCTCTTTTACATTGGCCTTTTTTTCATTATGTCACTTCATTTATGCATTCTAATGATTGTATGTGTGTATGTGTTTGTGTGTTGTGATGAGAGTAGTGATGGAGAGGAGGTCTTATCAAAGAGCAACAAAGAAAGGGAGAACACCGAAAATTGTGGGTGCTAACTCACCCAGATCAAGGTAAGCTCTTATTATGTATGTATGGTACAAATGGGTATATCCTATGCCATTGGCCTTTACCCCAACAACCTCCCACTTAAAGGCCAATGCGCCTTTAAGGGAGAAGATGGGCATCCTAATGTCATCCGACACCCATCAATACTCTACAATGTGCAAACCGAAGACTCTTTGTAAGAAGATCTGCAGGGTTCTCATCTGTGTGAACCTTGACAAGCTGGATGCACTTGTCCTCAATCACCTCTCTGATGAAGTGATACTTCACATCAATATGCTTTCTCTTCGCATGGAAGACAGGATTCCGTGCCAACTGGATGGCACTCTGACTATCACAGTGCAAAACTGAAACCTCTCCTGCAATGCTCATCAAGTCTCCCACTAGACGAGTAAGCCATATAGCTTCCTTGCATGCCTCAGTGGCTGCAACATACTCTGCCTCAGTGGTAGACAAAGCCGTACTGGCTGCAAATGAGAGACTCATGAAACTGCACCTTCAGTGAATGAGAAAACATATCCTATAGTAGACCTCCTGGTGTCTACATTCCCTGCAAAATCAGCATCTACATATCCAACAACAGATGTGTCCTTCCTCCCAAAGAAAATGCACATGTTCTTTGTACCATTCAAGTATCTCATGATACCTTTCACTGCCTCCCAATGCTTCTTGCCAGGATTTGCCATATACCTGCTAACAGCTCCCACTGCAAAAGCAATATCTGGACGTGTAGCAACCATGGCATACATCAGGCTTCCTACTGTGGATACATAAGGTATCTTTGCCATTTCAGCCTGCTCCTCATCTAACTTAGGGCTGTCTGCTTGGCTGACTTTCACATATGGAGGCAACGGAGTACTTATGGACTTCCCCCTCTCCATATTGAAACACTCAAGTACCTTGCTAATGTACTCTTTCTGTGACAAATGAAGGAGTTTCTTGTTTCTATCCCGAACAATCCTCATGCCAAGTATGTGACTGGCATCACCCAAATCCTTCATGTCAAAGGTCTCATGCAACGTTTTCTTCAAGGCATCCACATCCAAAGTAGATTTCCTAGCAATAAGCATGTCATCAACATATAAAATCAAAATAAGAAGGCTGCCATATGATGCCTTCTTTGTGTAGAGGCAATGATCTGTCTCACTCCGTGTGTACCTTGGGATCGCATAAATGCATCAAACTTATGGTACCACTCCCTAGGAGCTTGTTTCAGCCCATAAAGACTTTTCTGAAGCTTGCATACCATCCATTCCTTGCCCTACACAACAAACCCCTCTGGCTGCTACATATAGATGTTCTCATGAAGATCTCTATGTAGAAAAGCTATTTTTACATCCATTTGGACAAGCTCCATGTCCTCTCTGGCAACCAATGCAAGCACTATATGAAGGGTAGTCATCTTCACCACTGGGGAAAAGATCTCATCAAAATCAATACCCTTCTCCTACTTAAAACCCTTGGTTACCAACCTTGCCTTATACTTAGGCAATGCATCTACCGGAGACATTTTCAACTTGTAAACCCATTTGCATGGCAATACATGCTTTCCTTTTGGCAAATAAACCAAATCCCAAGTAGCATTGTTCATCAAAGAATCCATCTCTGATTGCATAGCCTTCTCCCACTTATGCTTGTCATTCCTAGACATAGCATCCTCAAAGCATGAAGGCTCGCCACAATCTGTCAACATGACATAATCTAGAGATGGAGCATATCTCTGTGGAGGTCATGAGACTCTAGTGGAACGTCTCAACACTTGCTCACCATGAGCATCTTGTTGTCCCAATTGATTTTCCTGCATAACCTGAGATTGTCCACCTAGATGTGGCTCTCCCACCTCACGATCTATGGGTTGTCCATGCCCTGCATCATGTGGAACAAGTTGTGCATGCCTCTCATATGGTGGTTGTCCATCCTCTTGAAACACCACTCTGAGTATCTCAATAGTCTTTTCTAGCTTCTTGTTCATCTTGTCCTCATTAAAGATAAGATCATGGTTGCGTACTATCTTCCTGGCCTCTAGATCCCAGAATCGGTATCCCATCTCGCCTGAATCACCATATCCAAGAAAAATGCACTTCCTTGACTTAGGATCAAGCTTGCTGCGTTTTTCCTTAGGGATATGAACATAAGCTTCACAACCAAATACACGAAGATGCCCACAAGATGATGGCTTGCCTGACCAAACCTCTTCTGGCACTTTCCCATCTAGTGCCTTGCTAGGCGATCTATTGATAAGATGTACTGCTGTCTTGATAGACTCAGCCCAAAAGCCATGATGTAGACCGGCATTAGAAAGCATGCCTATATTCCTTTCCTGAATACTTCTATTCATCTTCTTAGCAACCCCATTCCGAGAAGGTATCTTTTGCACGGTAGCTCCAATGCAAAAGGTGTAAACAGAAGAAATGTAGCTTGACAAAAGTCTACAACTTCTCAGTTTACAGCAAGTCCAGAATCCTTACAGATTTCCTTATATCTGCTATTGGATACCACCTGCAAACTTTTACTACTGTAATAACAGTCTACAACAGTTTTGGCCTGTTTTAAACTGTCAATATCTTCCCAACTGTAACTCGGTTTCCTTTACTATAAACACCAAAGTTGTATACAACTAATAGATCTACAAACTTCTAGTTTACTGCAGGTCCATATTCATTATGGATTTTTTGATATTTATTGTTGAAAGCAGCCCCCTGCTCACTTTTTCTAGCTGCTGTCATAAACTGTCAAAACTGTAAATCATGGCCATATCGGGCATCATAACTTTTTCTCTAAATCTTGAATTGAAATGCTTTCAAAAACAAGATTGTAGATTGTCCATAAAACTAAAACTTCTTAGTTCAACTCAGAAGACAATTCCTCATGGATTCTCTGATATTCACTTCTGAAGACAGCCACCTGCTCACTTTTTCTAGCTATCACAAGACTGCAAACTGCCAATCACCAACTTTTCCTGAAGCATTTGAGGCATAAACTCCAATGAAATAGCCCAAAATTTTTTAAAATTGTTGTCCAAAAAATTCCCTTAGTGGGAAGAGTATTGCACTCAAAAAAATAATCCCTTCCTAGGATACAAGACAGCTTCAAAAAAACACTACTCACTTATGCTTATTTTCTCAGCTAAACAAAAGCTCAAAATGCATCAATTGTAAGAAATCACTTTCAGCCAACCTTTGGCTTGATATGCATCAACTTGAAGGCATAAACCCAACTAAAATCTGAATGTACCAGCCGCCTTTGATCAACTAGAGTCCGCCACAAGCAAAAGACGTTTTTACTTTCGGGCCCCAAAAAAGCAACTTCCAGTGGCTGGAATTGCAGAGCAGCAGGTCGTTTTTGACTGTAGATGGATAATATTCCTTCTCCCCCACTCAAACAAGGCAATAGATTGCTGGAATAGTCGAGGCAACCTGATATATATGGCTAAAATAGTAAAAACGAGCTAGTATATGTCAAAATACAGCTCCCAGGTGCAGCCCACAGGTAGTAGGAGACTCCACGCAACAAGTTTGGGCTCTTGGCACATCAACACCGCAATGCTATAGTCTCCTTGTTGGCTTCACTCAACCCAGCTCTGATACCAGTTGATGGAGAGGAGGTCTCATCGGAGAGCAACAAAGAAAGGAAGAACACCGAAAATTATGGGTGCTAACTCACCCAAATCAAGGTAAGCTCTTATTATGTATGTATGGTACAAAAAGGTATATCCTAGGCCATTGGCCTTTACCCCAACAAGTAGAGAGAGAGACAGAGAGAGAGAGAGAGAGAGAGAGAGAGGAGTGTGTGTGTGTATGTCGTAGGTAGAGATTGAGAGAGAGAGATTGATTGGCCCATTAACATCTTTCTTTACTTTTTATGAAAATATCTTTCCTTCTACCAAAGTTGAAACTCAGCCTTTGGATATTCTCACAGGAACATTTCAAGTTTTGCATTCAAACGTCGAGGAGTTAATGTTCTCAGGACGGAGTTCTACCTTCTTGACAAAGTCTAGTATTTTTTTCTATAATTCATCTTACCAAGTACCTTGAAGAGAAGGTGCATATGGAAGCCTCCGTGTTATTCCTCTGCTTTTCTAGTCTTGCTTTTCCTTCCATTCCATTCCATGTCTTGCATCTTTATATGGTATCAGAGCTAGACTATTTTCCAAGAGATTGAGGTAAGAGATTGAGGACATTGAAGCCTCTCTCCCTCATTCCCCTTGGAGGAATAGCTTCTCCAATTCTATCTTGAGCTCTACTCCTCCCCCTAAGCCTCACCAACAATGGCAACTCAACTCAAGGCTCGTGGCAACTCCAATGGTGTGAGGCAGCTCAGCTCCTTTTGTGCCAGCCCCGTGATTCGCTCTTAGGCGCCATTCTCTTGGCCTAGTGCCCAGCTCGCAGCAAGCAGCAAGCCCGTCAATTCTGCTCGCTTCTCTGTCCATACTAATAGTATGAACAGTCGTACAACAGTATGAAATGTTGTGCCGTACAATCCGCGCAATCCGCGCGTACTCTCTGCCCGTATAGATTGCCCACTCCTCTTCTCTACCCACTGCTGTTTTGCCCGCCATTCCTTCCTCTCCATCTCCATTGTGCGCTCCATTTTTTCCTTTGCCCACCATTTCTCCCATTTCTTCCTTTGTCCGCCATTTTTTCCCATTTCTTCCTCAGCCCTCCATTTCTCCCTCAGCTCACTTGTGCCCTTCATTCTATCCATCACTCTTCTCTCTCCTAGTTGCCAGCTTTATGGGTTCACTTTCCACCAACTCTCTTCTTGTGGAAAGTTTCAAGGGGGACGAATTCCCTACATGGCAAACAAAAGTGCAACTCCTTCTCATGAAGGAGAATGTTTGGGATGCCATCGAAGATGATGAAGCACTTGAGGCATCAACGAAGCCTCAAACATTAAAGATTTGGAAGCAACACAATTTGAGGGCCATCGCAGTCATCGGGCTTTGCCTAGATGATTCATTGATTCATCACATCGACTTCAAATCCAAGGCAAAGGAGATTTGGGCACGCCTCGAGAATATATTTGGTAACAAGATCACCAACTCCAAGGTATTTCTAAAAATGCAATTTTATAATCTGAAAATGGAAGAGTCTGATACTTTGAGTGCGCACATAGCAAAATTTCAATCTTTAGTTCAACAACTCTCCAATTTGAAGTGTTGCCTGGATGACGAGGACAAAATGGCTGTCCTGATGATGACAAGTATGGAAGGGATTTCTCGCTTTGAGAATGCTCTTGAAGTACTTCGCATTGCATCGACTACATTCGAAGATATGGTGTCTCTTTTGCTTGAAAAAGATCGCCGCAACAAGGAAACTCCATCCTATTCAGCGGATACTATATAGGCTCTTGCCTCCACTAGCAAATGGAGACCTAGGCCATCATGATTGCTTTCGGCAACATTGTTGTGCTAAATTATGCTCATGATTTTATACTATATAATCATGGTGATGGATTTGAACTAGATCTATTAAAAAATAAGCCAATATAATACAATGTCCAATATTTTATTACCTAAATTGAAGTAGACTTTTAAGGGTCTTTAAAGAGTATGAAGTCAACTATATAAAGGGCTATAGGTATGAACATAGACTTTATTGTGCTCATATCCTAAACACAACCTCTCCCTACTCTTGTCATCTCCCACAAACCTCCAATGGCCACACCTCGCAAGGCATACCGTGACTTCATCACTTCTACTCGTTATTCGAGTAGAGGCGGAGTTGTATGAGAGATTTGATTGCAAGATAGATGTCATTGGCATAGTCCACAAGCACCTAGATGTTTTCAGAGATGTGGTAGATTACATTAGAGAGAAAATTAAGCCTTACATGATCCAGCTAGACATAGATAGAGTAGAATGGGTTCTCATCAATCTCCTCATTGAATATCACCAGTTGATAGTGTTTTTAGGCATAGGTTGAAGAGAATTTGTAAATCCCTTAGTCCAAAAAATCTTTGAAGAATTTCAAAGGATGAAGAGTTAGATCTGCAAGCGGGTCTTGTAGGAACCCGTTTTGTATCCCTGGAAATATCCTATTGTGTAATTCTTCTGGAAATGGAGGACGCAGATGCACCTCCATTCATCAAGGTAGAGCCATGTCCTCTTCTAGCAGTAGAGCAAGATGTTGAAGTTGAAGAGAATCTCAATGTGCAGAAGCCGCCCTAACTCTAGAGTGGTCCAATGCAAGATTGGAGAAGGGAAAGCACATAGCAGAAGTGGAGCACACGGCAAAGGTGGTTGTGGTGCTCGAAGAAGCATGTAAAACATCATCTATGGGACAGCTTGAAGAGGAAGAAGAGGAAGAAGAGGAGGAAGGTATGAAAGATGAGGTTTTTGTTTACCTTGGTTGTCCATCTGATAACACTCCACCAACCATTGCCATGACCAGGGGAAGTGCAAGATGGGCAGCCAAGGGAAATGGTCTTATTGAAGGGCTTTCAAAAAAGGCTTGATAGAATTGGTACCATGCAGAGGTGGAGAGCCAGATCCTAGTAGAGCACACACTGCACACCCTTCTTTTGGTTCTCATACCAACCCGTCATCGAGCTACCATTCCAAAAGGGAATGGTCAAGCCAAGGCACCAGGCAGCCTTTCCATTCCCTGTTCACCTAGAAGGTCTGAAGATGTCTCATACTATCGTGGCTCCACTTTTTAGACGATTAATCAGGGTTTTCCCACTTTTGGGTAGATTTCATGGAAATATTGGAACGCTTGAGCCAAGGTCTCTCACCTCCTGCTGAGACACTTTGGCCGCACAACTTCGGACAAAATTTGGCTAAACAATTTTGGAAAAAATGTCCTAAAAGGCAAGGGAAATGAGACACATTTTGTGTCAAAGCAAAAAGTGACACAAGTCCTGCTCCCGAGATGGTGTTGAGTTGACAAGTGCTAAAAGAAGTGCCGCAAAGATGTAACGAGTGCTAATAAGTTCCTCTTTGGATGTAAACTCTTTTGTTCAACTTTTCATCCCAATATACTCTCTTTTGTTTCAACTTTAAGATGATACTATTATCGCAAAAATTACTTCGACTAGTGAAAGTGATTTTTAAAAAGCACAAATTGCCCTCATTTACAATTTACTATGAAAACTATTGTTACTTTAGTAGTGAAAATGGTTCTAAAGAAGCACAAATGGGATACTTTTGCCCTTTTTTAGGATTTACTACAATAATGCAGCCGTTGCAAAAGCAATTTTGCTTAAGGAAATACATTTTCCCTAGTTTAGGATTAACTGCAAAGAAGCACTAAAATAGCTCCAAGAACTAGCACATTGGCTATAAGGAAATTCCAATTGTTATGACTATTACTTTGGTAGTGAAAATGGTCTTAAAGAATCTCTAAAGAAGTACAAATGGCATACTTTTGCCCTCATATAGGATTACTACAACCAGTGCAGTCGTTGCACAAGGACTACTAAAATAGCTTGAAAATAGAACCAGCATGGTGGTGTAAGAAAATACATCTTAAAAAATTAAGTATCAAAAAATGCAATTGTTAATATGGCCCTTGATGGGTCCCCTTTAGTGGGGCAAGGTCCATATCGACATATATGGCATGTCAATATGACCCTTGCTCCTAAAGGAGACCCCTCAAGGCCCATATCAACTTCAAAGGGGACCCTTCAAGGGCAAGGAAATATATTTTCCTTGGTTTAGGATTAACTACAACTAGCACTAAAATGAAACAAATACAACAACCAGCGCGGTGGTCGCTCTAAGCCAACACCAGCACCTTGTCAGCACAGTGGTCTAGGTGGTTGCACAAGGAAATCCTTAATCCTAACTAAAATAACTCCATCATATTCCAAGAACTAGCGCGATGGTTGCTCAAAAGCCAACGTTTTGCTCCATGAGGCTCTCAATAATTGTGAAGTTAGTTTTTATAAAATATCTTTAGATATAGATGTAATCTTTTTGTTCAATTTTTGCTTGATGAGGCTCTCAACAATTGCTTATTTGTTATAAACTCTATTTGGATGTAATCTGTTTGTTCAACTTTTGCTCTCAACAATGGTTGAGTTGTTATACTTGCCGAGTGTAATCTAATATAAATAATACTATTATTGCAACCGTTTTACTGGTTACAGTCATTGCTCAAGCAATTGGTGCATTTTCCTTGGTGTCATGCTTACAAGCTTTCTGTGCTGCAGGTATGTCTTTCCATATGGAGAGGGTGTCTTTGAGAAGATGTACGGTGCAAGCAGCACTAAAATAGTTCCAACAAGAACCAACTTGGTGGTTGCAAGGAAATCCATTTTCTTGTAACCTGCACTAAAATAAAACCAATGCGGTGGTTACACAAGGAAATTGGTTTAGGACCAACTGCAAGCAGCACTAAAGTAGTTCCAAAAACCAACACGCTGGTTGCAAGGAAATACATATCCCTTGGTTTAAGATTAACTGCAACCCACACTAAAATAGAACCAGTGCGATGGTTGCTCGTTTAGGATTAACTTCTAACCACTTGTTTTAAACTATTAATTACACTCTCATTACATTATAACAACATGCTGTTTTAACCAACTTAAAACTTGCCTCATGGCATGCTAAGAAGAAAGGGGACCCCTCGATGCAAAATATATGAAAATTTGTGGGACACAAGTAGATAAAGTTAATACATTTTCTTTGGTTTAATTAGGAGTCGCTAGAGCCACCTCTAAAAACCAAAGCGGTGGTCACACCAAGCCAACATCAGTGCACTGGTTACAAAGCTAGATTAGAGCGAAAAAACTATGGATATATGACAAGTGGCAAGCTACATGTAGATGACAGGTAGCTAGCTGCGGATAGATGACAGGACAAGTTGTGGGCAATCTGATGCACAAAGATGCAGCACAGAGACCATGCAAACAAGGGCAAAACTGCTTGTGTAGTGACATGTGTCAAGCTCTGCAATGTTCTGAATAGCAAGTTTTTGACAAAATGTACCGCATTACGCCAGTAAGGCAATCATTACGTCGAAAAAATTTTCGACGAGAGCACGAGTCCGTCGCTTGAAATTCAAAATATCGCCCAACCACGCATTGCGTCGTGGCCCCAAAACTACTCCTAAAATAGTTCCGTGATTGGCTATACTCGATCGTGCATTGACACCTAAGCTCTATCCAAATAGATAAATATGAGCCCTATGCACAAGACTACTATTAGGTAGTACAAGACCCTTGGAGATCATTTCTTAAAGGCACAAGGATGAATTGCAATACCCACAATATGGAATGAGGTATTGGAATGGTAGCCATTTCATTCCTACATTGTGTAGATGGAATGAATACACACACTGACCAGCTCTGATGCTAAACAGTGGAAAAAGGACGTTTATGGTCATCTGGCCTCGACCCACAAAGCTACATGGACTTGCATGCATGTTTCTTGACACAAGGGCCCTTGTCCATTTTATATGCCCAATAGAGTGATAAGTAGCCCCCTGCTTATCAAAACTAGGGCAGAGTTTCTCAACTAAAAGATTATTTATGGTTGAATTAGTCAAGAAAGAGGAATCCAATTCTCATGTAGCCTTGTGATTGGTTCTTCTCCTAGTAGGTTTGCTCTTCCTCAATCCCACCTCTCTTTCATTGTGTTTATAAGTTTTCTAACTTTGCTATTGGTTTTCCAATGGGATTTCTTTATGTTTGAGTGATTCCGAGTCTTTAGTCATTGTTACATCCTTTTTCTAATTGATGGTACTTCTTTTTTCCCCTCTTTCATTGTGTTAAAAAATTTTACAATCTTTCCTCTATAATTTTAAAATTGGGGCTTTTTTATGTTTGAGCGATGCATATCCAATTCTCTCCACTTTAGAATGATGCTTGTTGCTTCACATAAATACATGTCTTGCATTCTTGTTGAACCATGTCTCAAGATCTCTAGTCCCACGTCGTGTTTAGGCAATTATAGCGGTGATGACACTAAATGACATGATTGAGCCATGGTTGCAATCTTTCCCATCCTACTTTGCCTAGCCCCTTTTTAAGTGGTTTTTGTTTATGTACTTTTGAAAGTATTCTGGTTAAGAACCCACTTTTAGGGGGGTTTTGCACATGCATGTCCCCAAAACAAATGCCTCTCATTTTGTCGTCGTATTAGATGGTTAGTGAGTATCGGAATACAATCTCCTTTGCATGGGGTCTTTTTTGCACTGAAGAATTCCACGCTAATATTGGACCAATGGACTAGTGAGAGTTCTAATAAGATATGAATGACAATGAGTTGGCACAAAAGCCACTCATGAAAGTGCAATAGGACTTCCTTGGCAATCACCAACAAGCTAACTATCCACATAGATAAATCACCTATGAGAGATTGTTAAACCTCAAACATGCTTAGTAAAATGAACTCATCGAACCTCCCAAACCCACTCCGCCATACGAGAGTCTAAGCTCAACGGAAGGCGATCCCATAGATTTATGCATTTTGTTGGACAAAAATGCTTGCAAGGTATACAAAGATCAACTCAAAGACTGGTTCCCCTTGTGTAGACACAACTTTTTCACAATCAAGCAAAAAGGAACTAAAGCTCGACATATAGAGATGCAACTCATTGCATTGCTTGTAAAAAGTAGAAAATATAAGTTGGAATATAAAGTGAATTTCTAGCATTGCACACTAAAGTTCTGGCATATACAGTAAAAAATATGAGTTGGAAACTTCTGGCATATAAAGAGGAAAATATGAGCTCCAACTCAACGCTAAATACTTTAATTACATTACAGAAATCCTGTGATAACAACAATGATGATTCATATTTACATGTAGGCTGCACTATGCATGGTTACTGTGCATGGTTATATAGAACCACATATAACCATAAAATGATTTGCATTACATGAACTTAGCATCGCTTTCAAAATTGCATATCCTTGGAGATATCTTAGACTCTTCCAAGCTTCTTACATGTTTCCCGACGACACAGTTCATATTGGCTAAACAATATTAATGGCTCGTGAATATTTTTTTACAAAAATGCTCCTGAATGTACACAATTTACAACCTATAGAGGGGAGTAATACCCAGCAGCTCAAAGCATTTTCTCATTACCACAGCTGTTGACTCACAAAGTAGAAGCCTGCTTGTCTCCTCTTCTGACCCCACCACCTGATCGTTTTGACAGCACAGGTATTAGCTTTCACCGACAAAAAATGGAGGAAAAACTAGGCTCTGAATGAACAGTTGAGGACTGCTTTCTGTCGAGTTTAAATCAAAACTCCTCAGTATCACAGCAGAATGGCCTGCTAGTGTAGTCTGCTAGGCCCATCCAAATTTTAAAAAATAGCTTAGTGAATAGTAAGCACCTTGCAGGTCGAATAGAATTTTGTGAAGATCTCTGATAAGTTGTATAGATACTCGCACAATGTATTCGGAAGAAGATCATTCAATGTATCCTCTATAATCTGGAGCAAAGCCAAACACATTATTGCCTATCTCATCTGCAAAACTAAGACGTGCACAAATTCTCACCAACAAAGCATACACCCCTTAGGCCCCTGTATTGAATAGATATAGATAGAACATTACATATATAGATATCTGTAAGGAACTATGCACACATGCATGCGCAAACGCAAAAAATAAGTTGATTGATAAATATACAGTTGCTAGGAAACACGATTCTTGATGCCATCATAGTACAACACAAAGTCCACCCACAAAAGCTTCAATCAGCCATCATTGCAAAGCACAAAATCTACCCACAAAACCTTCAATCAACAATGTTATCGGAAATTTTCCATCTCCAAATTCCACTCCTAAACCACAAAACCTTCAATCAACAATGTTATCGGAAATTTTCCATCTCCAAATTCCACTCCTAAACCATATAAGAAAGGAATCCAAAAAAAGCTCATTGACATTATAGTTTCCAGGTCAACACAACTCTTGATAGCACAACACTCCAGTCAAAAATTTAAATCATATCATATCGTGTATCAAATATGAGTCCTGCAGATAAACATCAAAAATGTTATAAATTCTTTTCAGGAGAGAAAACAGGTGCCATGAAAGCCACATAATGCAGTAACGAAGGTAAAGAGATGCTCAAACACAGCTTCAGTCTGTCTAAAAGAATTGCCAGGACTCTGCAGGAAAAACAGTGACATGCTATATCTCGTAGCAATAGGAGATTCGTCACATTTACTATACTTTCCAAAAGTGACAACTTATCGTCCTCTAGCCACAACAGTATATTCTTAGTTAGTGAGTTCCTTCTCAAAGTAGCTTTTTCCCTTTATTAGATATACCTCAGAAAAGCGAACAAGATGAAACCCTAGCTGCCGCTCGTTTTCATGCTGTAACCTCACATTTCCAATCTGCACATGATTGAGGCACAAATCATGATATGGGGCAGAGAAACGATTTTATGTTAATAATTTCCTTAACAAGATTGCCCACATGATATGTACATCTATGAGAAATATGTTCAAGGTGAATGCCTTAGTAACTTACCTGTTTCAACTGATCAATGTCCTTCCCAGATTTTCGAAGAATTGAGCAGATACGTGCATGGGCATAAAGAAGGTATACAGCTGTATTGCCCTGGCATATTGCACATAAACCACCAGCACCAATATATAGGGATCAGAGACCGTGTTACAACAAATTTTATAGGTCTCAATTGAAGACCTAAGCAAGCAATTAGGTTTGACCAATTGTCCATTCCAAAAACAAACTTGATATATAATCTTGCTGCAGCCTTCTCAAGTACATTATCAAGCTGAAGGAGCAAATTCTCACCTTAACATCCAACATTTGATCAAAATTGAAAGTGTAGTTTGTTAAACGATTGTTCTTCAGATCAGCATACCTAAAGCAGCACAATTTCCAGAACATCGTGTAGTTTAGAAGACTTACAAACAAGCAAATCAAGCTTTTAACATTGATAAACACACTATAGCACATCACAAGTCACAATTAAAAAAAAAAGGAACAAACATCCATCTACAACCAGAGCTGCAAACAGGAATATTTTCCCTTACTTGACTGCTCCATATCCCAGAGCTTCCGCCGCCGCCTCTAATTCCTCAGAGTCCCACTCATCCTCCCTACCTGTTTAAAAATGGGGAAACTGAGTAGAAAGCTTTCATCAGGATCCACATTAAAAAGTTTGGGCTTCCCTTGAACAAGATTACCGCGGTCAATGAGCCCCTGCTTGCTCCGAGTCTTTGCCTCATCAAGCAAATCCGCTAAACGGACCACTTCAGTGTCACGAGTTCTAAACCTTTTGCCGTCAAGTCCAAGAACAAGCCCAAAACCAACATGGGTGGTTTTAGGGAGTCCATCTTCTGGGAGCCATCCTGCTTGTCTTGCAGCCTATCAAAATGGAAACAAAATCGCTACTAAGACACGCCCTCTCATACAAAAACGAGCCAGATACAACAGCACAGCCCACTAGATAATTTCAATCAATTTCCTCTCCCAGAAACTTCATTTCCTAAAACCAATTTCATCAGATGTATGCATAGTTTACTGATCACAAAGAATCATACTTTGAGCTATATTCAGTATATCCATGATCTCGTTAAGTCAATTGTCCGCCAAGTTCATCCCACACTCGGAGGAATGTTGACATTACAGAGAACTGCAAAGGTTTCAATGGACAGAATCCTTCCATCTCTTCCCCCAATCCCCCTCTCCCTCCCTTGCATCCTATCATGTACTGCTTTACAGAGTCCAAAAGGCACAATGAACTAAAGATGTACAGTAGACAGCAGGTAAAGTCCAGCATCAGGACGTATTATCCTTACACTGAAGAAATTGTTAAAATGCAAGGACTGGCCCACATCTGTGAGGTAGATTATCCAGTCTGCTTTCTCTTCATTCAAACGATACCTGCATAAGACACGAACATAATGTCAACTTCTAAATGCACGAGTGCAGATTTTTCGTTCATAAAGACATAAAACCGGACTGCATCATGGCGGCAAACCACCACATGAATCTTCACTACCAAGAAAAACTTCATGTTTTCCCTTTGATGGATGTCAACAAACCCGAGATTGTTATATCACTTTCACAAAGCTAAATCCTGAAGATGTGGTCAGTTCACAATAGAAGTTACCTACCAAAGCGCAGCCAAGTCAGTAGATGCATAGTTGAATCCACCATCTTTCTTCACTACAATCAATGGAGTATTCTGGTCTTCTATCAATATGACTCTCGCACCTTCACTCTCCACCACAAGGCCCTTGCCCTCAAGTTCTTTTAGCACGCCAGGGATATAAGGATTGTAGAAACTTTCACCCTGTAGAAAGACAATTATCAAAATATCAAACAATCATAGCATTTGGAATAGCTCATACCTAGGTTCCCTCCCAAATGGGTCTGGTTTGCAAATTAAAGTCTTTATTTGTTACAATTGTTTAACACATAGCTGTGGCACAAGGATTTTACAACATATTCATACTGTACAATGTTTCATTCATAACTCCAGAAGCGTTTTCCAACAAAATCATAAATTCCAGTCCCCCTAAAATTTTCAAAAGGCGAGAAAATGTAACAGATGTATAACTAAGTACGATAATACCTACAATGTTCAGACTCGAAAACATTTTTGACAGATCAAGATCTATCTAGCATTCAAATCAAGAAGAAGCATTGAGAAATTTTGAATATACAACTTCACAAACCAACTAAGAGGTCAACAAGCTATATATACCTTTGTAAGACTAGAATAAGTCCAATCATACAACTAAGAGGTCAACAAACTAGACTAAATTTAAAGTCACCAAGACCATGGACTCGTGATCAAGAGAAAGCATGAAATAAATCAAAAATTCGTATGCATGCATCCGTGCATGTAGCAAGTTCCTCACCAAGGTTGGTGACACGACCCCGTAGGATCTGACCCTATCACTGACCTAGAATCTCATCCTCAATACAACCAGAATCATAGCGCAGGTGCCTCGATCCTCCCGACCACCCCCGAGCACGTGGGCTACAGCTCGACTCATCCATAGGCCCGTATCTAACCCAAGCGTCCCATCCATCAGTTGAGGTGCACTCAACTGATCTACACAATAGCACTGGCCCTCCCTCTATATAGAAGGAAACCTGCTATAGATAGCACAATGCTATGAATAGCTCCCTCCATATAAAGCGAGCACTATATATGAATCAATCTCTATATATAGCAATCTCGGCTAAAAATAGCCATCCAGCCCTATGCTATCCCGTAACCCACGTTAACCTGCTATCCAACCCTAGGTACACCATGCACATGACATACTCCCCTTCCTCTAAGAACTCACTCCTGAGTTCACCAGAAAGCCCGAAAACTCTTTGTGAAGATGAGTCCATGCCAATAACTATACTCTGACTATCAGTTTGAGTGTGCTATACTTTCCATGAGATTCAAATCAAAGAAAATATAAGGCCAAAGCCACAATCTTTGATAACCAACCCAAGGAAAATAAATCTCTCAATCTAAACGAGGTTACATATCGTCAAGTAGTCTCCTCGAGAAATCAAGTAACGCCTCAGAGTTAATTCCGTTGACATATCCGTACACAAGCATAGTAAAATCTGTACCTGAAGGTAAATGATTCTATCAACCTTATCTATTGAGTATCCTTGAACTCAAAATCTTAGGTTGAGATCGAGGAATCATTGTTCGAACAACCCCATCCATTAAACCCCTCGAGGTCAATTTCTGGGTTGCAATTTCTATCAACCCTAATGTTCTAAATTACTTAGTATTCAGAAAATCCCTCAACGGAATACCCTTGTAATTCAAATTCTTGGGTTGAAATACATGACAAACTTTCCATTGCAGAACCATTAGGTGTCCGTTCATAACTCATGATGGAAGAATCTTCATGGAAGTATCAATGGACAAAATCCTGACCAAAGATATGGTCCCCTTGATCTATCCTCAAAATGCCCCTACATGAGGATAATCAGTAAAAATTCAGTTGGCTATATCCAGTCAATGGTACTGGTCTAGACATGTATATAGTCAACCATCATAGGAATAGCATATACCTTTGTAAGACTAGAATAAGTCCAATCATACAAATTTAGAATTTTTTGTTGTTCTAAAGATCAAAAATCTACAAAGAAAATAAAAGAGAAAATGAAAGAGAAGAAAAAAGAGGTAAACAAAAACTTTTATGAAAAGCAAAAGGAAGACATACTTAGCAAGCAAAGCAACACTTATGTCGTCATCAGTGCCCAAGCATAAGCAGCTATACTGGGTTTCTAAAGACCCGCGGAGTCTCTTGGGCAAACCCAGTGCTTGCTAAAATACGTCAAATAAACAAAAGAGAATGAAAACAAGAAATAAAGAAGAAACGAAGCAGGTGACTTAAGCAAAAATAAACAAGCAAGTCAAGAAACAAAAACTTCCAAAAAACTAGAATCTCTCTCTCTCTCTCTCTCTCTCTCTCTCTCTCTCTCTCTCTCTCTCTCTCTTATTTAAAACATAAAAAGTTAAATGGCACTTTACACTTATGTCTCGTTTCTGCAAAGAGGCAAAAATACATTTCTAACTTAGAAAGCACAAGTATACTCAAACAAACTCTCTTTTGAAACTAAAAGAAAAACGGGCTATTCAGCTCCCCGCTTTTTGTTTTCAGCTTAAGTTCAATCATTCTAAACAAACCTAAGGCCGAAACACCATAGATAAAAGACTTCATATCTAAGAATGTGCGAACTTTTTTCATTATTTTCCTTGGATTATACCTCTTGTGTAATAGTAAAGTGATCAAATTACTACAATGAGTGATAAAAGACTCCTTAGTTGTACAAAGGCGGGAAAATCTATGGAATTGGGAAGAAATGACTCCATATTTTGCCAAATCAGAAATGTTTGAGTCAATGTGAGGCATTTTTATAATGTGTAAACCACTATATTCAGGTTGTTCACGTTTATCGTATATATCAACCTCTAATCCTATGGTAGATTGAGAAAGTCTAAGATCTAAGAAAACACAAGAATCCCCTTTTGAAGTGCAGTTCAGTTCACAAGAGTCACGAGGATAGATTCCTTCTCCAAAAGCTCTAGCGTCTTTGTACATAAAGTCTTGAAAGTTAGGAACATCTCGTACAAATAAATCATCTATAAAACACCTAACTTGACTAAGCTTATGTAAAATGATAGGGCAGGTATTGATAGAAATAAGACGTTGCATAAACTATGTCATCCAAAGACTGCGGAAATATACAATCCGAAATCTCTAAAAAATAAGATCCACTACCGAATATCCTGTATAAACTTGTGCACAATAAACCGCTCCGATCACAGGATCATCCAGTTCTTAGGATCTCTTATCTAGGAACACCAGGTTCCAAACAAGGCATTGACATACCATCATCAGAAGAGATGCGGTAACCCTCCCTGAGATTGAGTCTAGACTATGGAGCTCCAAGGTTGAACCCAAAAAATACATGGCTTCTCTCAAGGTAAAGAATCTTAGTCAACCCTCTTTAAAAAAATCTAATCAGGTTACCCCCAATTCAATTCAGCCTACTTGGACTTCACCCTAGAGGTCCTTGGGTATTATTTCACGCTGGATTATACCACCACATCAGAGAATCTTAAATGTAACATACCTCAGTGTCCCATACCACCAAAGTATAGTGCAAATAAAAAACTCAGTGGACAATATGAGTAAATCAGGTAGCCAATCCCTCTTCAACTCAGATGATCCCAGATTGAGTCAAGGTGGCAAATCCGTTCTCAATCCTTTTCTTAATGTGATTATATCACCCCCTTGTGTTACAATACCCCAACCAACAGGTCAAAGAAGAAAACCAGTAGGTAGCATCCCTAACAACTCTTGAATCCTGACTATCCATGACCTCGGGCTAAAAGAGTGAGAATCAGAATGACCCCGCCTTTGGACATGATTCAAAGAAGGTCAAAGAAGAAAACCAATAGGTAGCATCCCTAACAACTCTTGAATCCCGACTATCCACGACCTCGGGCTAAAAGAGTGAGAATCAGATGACCACGCCTTTGGACATGATTCAAAGAAGGTATCCATCAAGACTCATCTTGGTCTAATCAATAAGAACCTTCATATGTCCAAATGGTAACTTGAAGAAACGCCATAACTCACAATCACATCAAGATCAAAACTTCAAATAGAAACCAAACAGGAATCTACGCACCAAGATTCGAGAAAGGGAAATCCAATTGCCTTTGTTAAATCCGGTCTAATATGTAACAAATACTCAGGCACCATCAATGTACCATATATCTAAAAAACTTCAAGATATATGCAAGAAAAGTATAATTTGAAAAAAACCATCAAATTATAGATGCCACTAGTTACAAATGAAACCCAAGTTAACCAAAACTTGGTCAATTTAATAACAAAACAGTTTATAATTCATACAAAATTAGGAAGCTTCTTGAACCAAACGTGGTTCAAAAGATCCAGTCGAGCCAAAAAATAATTGGGTGTCAGTCAAAACTGAGGATGTCAACCTCTTCATCGCTTCGCAATAGCACGGAAGCGGTATAAAGACTCTAAAACAAGCTGTCTACATTTAGAACAGCATGAGCCTTCTTCAATATATTTCTAGTACTCAGGGGTTTTATAGTAGTGAAGAGCTGCCCACAGTTCATCCATCAAGGAATCCATCTCTCGTAGCAGGTCATGAGGTCTATGAGGAATAACCACCGATAAAGCCTCATCCTCCATCTCAATAAAACAGTAATCCAACGTAGGTGTCTCATTACTTTGATGTCCTTCCATGGCTGGAAAATATCTCGCACGAGAGAGGGACTAGAAGAGAAACAGCTGCGTCCAAACGCGTGCTCTTTACACAACAAAAGAGAATCTGGTGCTGCGTGGAATCAAGGAAGAAGGCGAGTAGAGGACAGCAAGAAAGATGGCGGAATCTGATAGGCTGATCTCAAACGGAAAGAGGGTGGGAAATTCGCCTTCATGCGCTGAAGTGCTGAAGTGAGAAAGAGAGAGAAATCCCGGGTATATAAATAGCCAGGAAGGGCCATCAAAAGCTAGGCGAATTTAGGGTGGGTGCTTGATTTAGAGCAAGTGCTTTCCTTGCTAGAGAAAAACAAAAAAGCAACCTGCTTTTTTTTACCAAAAACAGTCTCGCTTTCAATAGATCTGGTCCCGCTTTTCTCCAGCCAGCCAAAAATAGCCAAAACGCTCTAAAATCAGGCCATACGCTCCTTCCCAAAGCCAAGCGCCTGCCCCCAATCATATCGCCCCTATCTCTGATGCTCGAATTTCCTAGACAAGACGTTCTCTGGCTTACGAACGCCCTCTCTTTCCTCCTTCTCAACTGCAGCAAATCTGGGTCTCTAGGGTAGGAATCTCATCCTTGAGAACCTAGGGCAAATTCTTTCCCTAACCAGCCCACTCTCACACATCCCCACACAGCCAATCACATCAACAACCCAAGCGTGGGAAGTTATACGTCAGAAACAATCCATCCTCATATCTCTTGCTGAAAGCATCGAGTCTTCTCAACACCTACCCTTCTCAAGGAATCACGATTTCCAAACACGTAGCAACCGAGAGAGCACACAGCCTATGGACTTCTATTTCTTCCACAACTCTCCCAATCGTGAGCGCACATCAGCCAACAATTCAGCCCATACATGAGCGGAAATGCAGATTTGCAAGAGCAATCTTAAAAAAGCATACCTGGAAGACATCTTTTTTGCATACCTCGCGTTGAATTCAATTGTGATAGGACGGCTCTGATACTAGATGACACGACCCTGCAAGATCTGACCCTATCACTGACCTAGAATCTCCTCCTCAATACAACCAAAATCATAGCGCAGGTGCCTCGATCCTCCCGACCACCCCCGAGCACGTGGGAAACAGCTCGCGACTCATCCATAGGCCCATATCTAACCCAGGCGTCCCATCCATCAGTTGAGGTGCACTCAACTGATCTACACAATAGCACTGGCCCTCCCTCTATATAGAAGGAAACCTGCTATAGATAGCACAATGCTATGAATAGCTCCCTCCATATAAAGCGAGTGGATACAAAGACGTGTGGAGATTTGGAAAGGGTGTTAGGTGGGTAAGGCAAGCTTCTTCCTATGGGAAACCCTGCATAACTAGTTATCAATGCATAGTAGTTTAAGAATAGCTATTGTGTGGGCGATGTGTTGAAATCACAATTCTCCTCTTGTGGGAGTACAATGTAACAAGAAGAATATGGTGTGTGATGCTTGCAGAAATTCGGGTGGGTAGGATTGATGCATAGACTATCAATCAAGAAGAATTGGAAGCTAGTTATGTTGGGAGATACTAGAGATCTTCCTTCTACTCTAACAGCCTATTGGCAACATATAAGAGCTATTGTTCTACTATCAGTGGTTAGATGGGAAAAAGGATCCCGTGGTGGGAGACTATTTGGGTAAACTGGCTAGTTAGAATTTTTGAGATCTTTACCTTTATGGTGTAGGTCACAGGCAGCTTGCCCCTTGTAGATGACCAATTTTTTTATATTTTCCTTATATAATACAAGTCGGCATTTTATGTTTGAAAAAAGAAAAAAGGAAGCATTTGCTATGATGTGCCAATTAGGACCACTACCTTTTTCGTCACATTCTCCTGTTCAAAAAGAATGTGGGAGACATTGGCAAACTGTCTAGTGGACAAGCATTTCTCCAACAAACTGAATTTTCATTACATGGAAACAATCATGCACAGTTGGTAAGGCAATTGACTGTGTTTGTTATTATGTCCATAGACTTAGTCATACATTATCTTTGCTTTTGAAAGACAAAACAATAATGAGCAATGTTATTATGTACCTTTTTGTTACCAAATTTCAAAGTCAAGGAAGTCAACACAAACCATGGAATCATCTAGTTAAAAATTCTCCTATATATGAATCAATCTCTATATACAGCAATCTCGGCTAAAAATAGCCATCCAGCCCTATGCTATCCCGTAACCCACGTTAACCTGCTATCCAACCCTAGGTACACCATGCACATGACAGTTGGAGCATAGACAAGTCTCACGTGCATTGAGAATCCCATTCGACAACTGCAAATCTCATCCCATCAGTTGATGATTGAGAAAGGCAAAGCTACAAGCACACCTAGGGAGCAGAAGATCTGCAAGTTCTACACACTGGAGGAGGTGGAGACAGAGGAACATATTTAGTGTAGATTCCTAGTCTACTATGAGATTCGTGAACAATACCACTGCTTTCTCGTCTAGGAGGGACATGGGTTCGAAAAACTTTGTCGATCCATTTCCATGATTAGGTCTCCATCGGCATCTACTTCATCGAGATGCCATGGCATATAGAGACTCTATTGAGACAAATCAAACAACAAGAGATGACACTGAGATGGGAGACACAGCTAGACCAGACACAACAGCATGTGACATGCTTCTACACATTCCAATCAAAATCCGGTCACAGTGGAGTGGAGGAGAAGCAAGCCAAGATGAGGATAACGTAGATTAGCGGAAAGAGGAAACAAACAACAGAAAAATTAGAGCCACAAAGACCATGCATTGTGTAGAGACAAACCAAAGCACACACAATAGAGTTTCAGCTTATCCCCACTTTACTCAAAGGGGACCACCAGACAAGGGGTATCACTCACCCCCCTCCACCACCACTTTTTTCGTCCAACATCCCCCCTCCACCATCACTTCCGTCATCCATCCCCTCCACCTCCCACTCACCACCTCCACCACCACCACCACCACCACTTTTTGCATCCACCCCCCCTCCACCATCATTTTTTCATCAAAACCCCTCCATCTCCACCACTCAAGGTAAACCCCCCCTCCACCACCACCCTCTCCGCCCCCCCCCCCCCTCTCTGCCTGTCTGCTTGCGGCGTCTAGCGCCCGACCCACATGGTGCCCTCTTCTCGTGCTTGCAGCGGCTCGCCCACCCCGCAGCCACCTCTACCCTTCGTCCTCTCTATCTCTACCCCTGCCCCTCACAAACCTCACACTCCCTATCCCCTCACCCACACATCTCACCCCCTTCCCTCGCGACCACCCTCTGTGTTGGAGTATCATAGCCAAAGAGTGTAGTGATGTGATGTGTTAATGTGTAGTACTAGGTGCTCTAGTACTACTTCATGTGTGTCATGTGTGAGTGCCACATGTCATGGTACTTATCCCATATCCACTAGGTGCTAGTGTGTGAATGAGTAGCCTATATAAGGCTTGCACTAGATAGCCTTTCATTATGTTTTCATTCATGTATCATTTCCTCACACCCTAACTTTTTCTCCCTCTCTCTCCACCATGTTTTTAACATGGTATCAGAGCAGGTGTACCCTGCCATAGCTGCTACATTATCCTAGACCTAACCCTATTTCTGCTCAAACCTTTCTTCCTGCAGACGCCTCAGCCCTGCACATTTCCACCTCAGATTCAGCCTCCTTTCTGTCTCCTTTCAACTGCTTTCTACCCTTTTAGGGTTTTTGCACATCTGCCATCTTTGCTGCCCATTCCGCCTCTGTTTTGCAGCCCGTTTGCTCTCCTTTCTTCACGTGTAGCCTCTCCATTGCCTCCCCTTCATAGCCACCTCCATTCAAGTTTGTTAGGAGCAGCACATGTGGAAATTTGAGGCATTTCAGAGCATCTTCATCTCCGTTTTTAGGGTTTCCAAGACACTGCAGCAGAGCAGCCCATCCACACGTGTTGGTTGCAAGATTTTCGACCTATTTGGAGGCATTTTCGACCAGTTTTGGAGCTCTCGTTGCATTTTCAAGGTGTTCTAGGGTTGCTGTTGCAGAACCGCCTACAACAGAATCATTTTCAAGCAGTTCCTTGGCCTCCGGCACATCTACATCAGCCGTTTTTTGCATCAGAGACCTGCTATATCATTCAGAGCTGTTCTAGGGAGCCGCCTTTCACATTGTTGACCTGTTTTTGCACTTCGGAGTCTCCTGGTTAGCCGTAGGTTTTGGACCTGCTGCAGCACCTTGGGCAGTTATCACGCCCACAAGTACTCACCTCGTGGTTTATTTCTGCTTTTCGGGGCACTTCTCAGCCTTGAGTTGTCCCTCTAAACTGAATGTATTTGGAGTCAATAAGAGCTACTCTGCCCTGGGTTGTCCCCTAAAAATGAATGTATTATCTTTTACTTTGGTTTGATGGTATTCACAACCCAGTTTAGAGTAAGGGGCCGTGACGAGTGATGGTTTGCCCTTGCCGGTCGCAAGCTGACTGAGAAGTCGCTATCACACGGGAGGTGTTGGATAGTTGGACTTGCTCTTTGCAGTATTGCGGTGGAGGGGGATCCGTCTACTCTTACGTGTTGGGTCTCACTCTTTGCTCTGAAGGAGATTTCATAGACAAAGATAGGTGATGTGATGTGTTAGTGTGTAGTACTAGTTCATGTGTCATGTGTGAGTGCCACGTGTCATTACGGGACTTATCTCATATGCACTAGGTGCTAGTGTGTGAGTGAGTAGCCTATATAAGGCTTGTACTTCTCATGATTATGAATAAGATAGCCTTTCATTATGTTTTCATTCATGTATCATTTCCTCACACCCTAACCTTTTCTCCCTCTATCTCCAGCATGTTTTAACACTCTGACCACCAGGCTGCCGACGGCAACTACCGCCCCAAAAAAAAAACTAATCTAGCTAGGTTAGCTTAGGTTGAACTAAGATTAGGTTGGGTTAGGCTAGAGTAGCTTAACTAATAGTTAGTTAGGTTAGACTAGGTTGCCTTAATCGGGCCAGTTAGGTGTGCGACTAACTACAAGTTAAGAGTAACAAGGGAGTTAGGTGAAACTAGTTAGGCTAACTTACAGTTAGATTAACTGGATAATTAGTTTGACCGGTTCAATTAGGTTAGTGAAACTAACTAGTCAATTAGATTAACTAAACAGTTAGGTAGTTAGGTTAACCGCACAGCTAAACTTACTACTTAGTTAGATTATCAAAGCCTCCTTAGGTTCTTTAAGATTAAGTGCATTCACACCTAAGATTAAGACTCAAGACCCCCCCAAAAGGCCATTTTTAACCCCTCCTTTACCCAATCATAACATGCCCATTTGGGACCCAAATTCGACCCTTTCAAAGCCCACCTTTCACACAGTAAAAGAGCATGTTTTACAGAATTTTTCCACCACTTTGGGTCTAGTTCTTGACATCATTTTGAAGATCAATCATTGCTCCATTTTGAGGCACATTTCAACACAAAAAAATGATCATAACTTCGTCGAAACGTACCAGAATTACTTGCAATTTTCACCAACATGATTAGCCATTCACATGCAATATATCTACAGAAATTCTGAGGATTATTAGGCAAGTTTGTGAATGTATTACTCCAAGGGCAACACATCATGAACAAATTGGCAATGTTTAAAAAAATCATCAATTGGTGCAATTCAACATCCCACAATGGAACCCTTATGGGATCAACTTCCAGAGGACTACCAAGAATACATAGACATGTATACCAACAATCCAAGGGACCAGTTGGAGTCAATTCCACAAGAACTTGACACACAACAAGATCCACTTATATAACTACCTGTGTTCTCTGGCATAGGTAATCCCGAAGAATTCATTGCTTTGTTTGAGTGCAAATGGTAGATCCACAACAAGATCCATTTATATACCTACCTCAAGGTAGGAGGAAAATTATTTTGACATATTCCCACAAGCTCTCATAGGAGAACCATTTGATTGGTACTGCAAAATGGATGGGGAAATACAAAGCTCATGGCCCATGCTACGACAAAACTTTATACAACAATGTGCAGTCACTCATGGAGCAATGATGGATCTCCATCAGAGTGTGTCAACCGCAAATTTTGGCAATCATGAAAGATCAGACAAAGGATAACAGAGGTATATGGTACTGCAATGATGATTGAAGAATCAATTGAGGCATCTAGAGTCAACCATCCATCACAATGATCAAAGATGAACCATTCTCTATGATCTAATTCAACCTTGGCAGCAAATGAATGAGAGAAAAAATAAACATGCAAAATCATGGCAAATCAAGGCCTTATATTGATATTAATTCCTTTTAAGTAAAAACATGTCCAGATTTGAGCAAGCGATTTTGCAAACAATGAGAAGACGAGGCTCTTGGCACAAGAAATAGGGACACCTGAAGCCTTCCAATGTTGCATAAATTGAATACGGTTTTCCATGCACGCTATTATGGAAACCAGCACAATGTTCGGTGCCATCAAAACAACAAGCTGAAAATAAAACTATATTTTGGACAACATACCTTGCAAAGATTCCTCTAATTCCTGCCATAACGAAGCACGTAGAAGTGCAGTTTCATTTTCACACATAGATGGTGGCACCACAACATCTTTTGTACCACAAATCAGATCTAACCCTGGCTGAGGGTTTAACAGTTCCTAAGGCTTCCTTGAGGTCAGGTGTTGGGTACCCGTGAATGTGTGCGCTTCGGTTCCAGTGAGCGGCCTAGTGAGCGGCATCAAGCCTGACAGACTGTATCACATTAAATGAAGAACAAGATGACATGAAATGTTGGTTTGGACCAGCCAGATGTTCATGCCATTCTATGCGGGGGCTAATGATCTATCTCGCTACCATATCCGCAGAAGAGGAAATGCATTTTTAAAGGTTTCCATGTGTTGTATCACATTGAATGAGGCACAAAGAAGATATGGCTAAAATTAAATACTGTTTTGGACGCCAAATACTCATACCACTCTATGTTGATATTAAATGCTGGTTTGGACCAGCCAGATAATGGTACCACTCTATGTGGGGAATACTAACTACCTCATATAACCAGGCTCAACTTTTGGTACATTGTTTGTTGTGTTAACCCATATACAACCCCAAAACGAGTAGTGGCTTGTTCTAAGTCTCTTCCATGGCCACATCTCTTCAAGCTTAAAGTTGAATTTGAAAGTCCCTCATAAAGGAAACTACGTCCTTGAATAATTTCCAAGATAGTATTTAATAGTACTTCTTTATGCTTTCATTTGCTAGTCAAGCTATTCAAAGACGTTGCATCAACAAAACCAGCATATGCATTTGCTAAAACATCATACTCATCTAATATTGAACTTCACTAGCAGTCTGTCCAAACAACCATGACACTTCAAAATGGCTTTAAAGAATCCTTTAATCCTGCCAATATTGTAAAATCTATGATCCAATGATGCACCATGGGTCCCTTTAAATAGACCAAAGGAGGGGATTATCAGTGAGACAAGAGTAATGCAAAGACATGTACAAATAAAAATGCATATCTAGATAAATAGTCTAAAAGTTAAAAGCTCAAATACCCCATAGAATAAAAAGATGAAAACAATTGGAGATATCAAATAACTGAACATGAGGATGCAACCCAACAAAGGATATAAGAACGATACCTTCTCTTCTAATTTAACTTTAAGCCGTTTGTAGACTTGATCAAACTCTTTTCGACTAACTTCACAAATTTCCTGCCATGCCTTTCGATATTTCTCCTCTCCACCCTAATTAACAAAAACCCTTATGCCTTAAGACATTGAACATAGTCAGGATTTAAATAAATTCAAACATCAAATGCAAATGTACAAGGCCCTTCAAGGATTACAAGCACCCACATGTGTATGTAAAGCCTCATTTAAACTAACATAAAAGTGGTGAGAATGGATTACAATGTAAGATAGAGATTAGAAACAAGCCCGTCTCTATATCTAGCTGAATTCAAGAAGATGCCCAAACTCAACCTCTAAAAACACAACTAATAGTGCCGTTTCAATCTCATGACAGTAAATCACCAGGTTTTAAACCACAGACTCAATCACGCATAGTAGGGACTACTAATATGACATCCCCATTGACGTAATCAACATCCAACGGCAGGTGTAGACCATAGAATAAACAAATGCTTTCACACATACATATCCACACACGCACACTTAGAATCTATTTATACCAAAATATTCATAGTAAGTTTCTATCAGGACTCCTAGACTCAGTTGTGATGAAGGCTAGCACTAAAGGAGAAGGTGAATCAAAAGTAGTCCACATTCTCTTCATTCAAGCTATAACTGCTTGTGCACATCTATAGTATCTCATTTTAGTCTCACAGAGATTAGCATTGCTAAGTAAAGATAGAAAGAATACATTGCCAATATCAGCAAGCTGCAACATGGAGAAATGTCCACTAATATGGCAGGAACATATATCTACATGAATACAAGAACATGCCCAAACTCATCCTCTAAAAACACAACAAATAGTGCCACTTCCCATATGCAAGTCTATGGAAACATTGGAAAGCCCATGCCAATATAGGCGTTGAAACAATAAGACCCATGGTAATAAATCATGAAATCTACAAAGCAACTAAAAAATTCCTCCTTGCGGGATTTTGCATCTTTTACAAAGCCTGGAGAGTGAACATTATCCAATATAGAATAGTCTATATATGAGGGCTGTCTATCCTCTAGCTCATAGAACAAAGGCCCTTGGATACTCCCTAATGTAGATCTTGATAGCTCTCCCAAACCGATTATGCAACCAAATAATGGTATCCCTAGTGAGCCACCTACTTGTGGAGGGATGGAGATACACTCAATATGCTAAAGGGAATCCCTCCGAACAGAGCCATTGAGAAGGCCAAAAATCACCAGGTTCGAAACGAGAGGTTGCTGTTCGTGAGAAACTCGACTTGTAAATTCTCATTATTTGTAGCTTCCCCTATTTTTCAACTAATGGTTGATCAGCCTCTCACTGAAAAGGGAGAAGTTATGAGCTTGGCGTGAAGACTAGAACGTCTTGGGAGGAGCCTCATAAAAGGAGTCAACATAACCTCTCCAAACCTTACATTTCAGATTGTGTTACATGCTTTGAAAAAGACATGCCACCCCACCAAAGCCAATGAGCACTATACCCTCTCCACCACATGGATCCTGCGATTGGCGCATGAGGAACTCACAAGTATACCTAAAAACCTATAACAATCCCTTTTACTTGTCACAAGTGTTGTCACACAAAGAAAAAAGTAAATATTCATGTTTGAGATATAAGCTCAAAGGTTACATTGTTTGAACAACATCAATCTATTTCTATTAAAAAAATGATTCAAACAAAAGGAGACCCCATCACCTACCCACCCGCCCCTCCCCCAATAGAACTTGAATTGATATTTATCAGAGGTATGCATCATCCTACCAACCCTTAAAAAAGCCCACTTGCCATCATCACGTCATATAATTTCACCATGCATTTCTTCTGGCTTTCCAATAATGGCTTGGTAAGACCCTGTGCCATGAAAATTTGCACAACTATCATATTTTGCTCTTTGCTCTAAGGATCATTTGCCTGGCATTTTAAAAAACAAAATCTATGAGTAAGGTTCCTTGGGGTATCTTAACCACCATGCATTCTGAGTTTGAGTCTCATGCATTCCTAAGGTAGTAGAGAGAAAGTCAAAGCAGCCTTGTTCTCACCTTTAAAATGCATGTTTATGCTTGTATACACTCTTTGGTTCTCTTCTAGGAAGGCTATGATAGTCTCCCTCATAGGGGCCCTACATCCACATTTTGTAATAGTTCAAAGTCTCTTTGACGTCAGCCTCATTGAGCCTATGTGGCTTATATTGCTTTGACATAGTTACCAATAGATTTTTGACCCAATTATGATGTCCTCTCCCTCTACTAGATGCCATTCAGCCAAGTATCCACCTAGACAACAACTAAAAGATTTAGACAGAGTATTCAGCCTACGTCTACGGCCTCTTTGAACCTCATTCATGACACACAAATCAGCTTTGTTGAAGAACACAAAGCATTCATGTGGGGTTGCAGTACTTTGAGAGGCCAATACATGATATGTTACATCAATGATGCTCTAGGATTTGCTCGGTGTGTTGATCACATATACTTGGAGAAGCCAAATATAGAATCACCTTGGGCATTGATCCCTATGACCCTAAGTGATCATCCAGATGAAGAAATGGATGTTTCCATTAGATTTGGACGGTCATTGTGACACTTGATTGGAATATAGATTTGGCATGCTGCATGTGTGGGCATGCTCTTTTGAAAGATAACGATCATCCAAAGGTCTCGTCATAGCACATGACGGACGACCAGTAGAGTATTGACACCCCTAACTATCCACTATCTCAAGGAGCCCATCCTGTCCAAAGTCCTCTCAAGAAACTCTCAATGCATCCTATCATAGGTCTTCTCAAAATCAAGAAGAAAAACCAATAGATCCTTCTAGAAGAATAATGCCAATGTTGTGGCTTCGAATGCCCCCTACAATAGACTCAATTTGGCTCAAATCCGCCGTTTAACACACTGGAATCCAGCATGACAACATGTGTGCAAATTTCCAAACTAGTACACTAGAAGCACAAGATTATCTCTTGGCTCTTACTTTATGGGAAAAAAGTAGATGGCACACAAAAGAACCCAAAGGCATGAGAATACCTAGTTCCAATCATCAATCTCTCACTACGAGAGCATGGTATTTCTCACAATTAGGCGAAAGCCGATCTAAATGCCACTTTTGAAAAGTCTTTAAGGACTTCTAAGCTTGAACGTTTGCTTTGAAGAACAGGTTGTACTCCCTTTGATAGGAAGAGACCGAGGAGATTATTGAATTTACATCAGCAAACCAAAGAAACCTGAAACTAACTTGCTGTAAAGATTGGAATGGAATGAATCGTGCACTTCCATTTATGTGACTAGTGGCAGCACTCCCTATCATTTGAGAAGTTGGTTTGCTTGAGAGTGCTGAGAAAAAAAGTATTACAATATAGGAGAAGGTAATAGTCCAAGTAGAGGCAGAGGGAAACACAAAGGTTAAAGTGGACAATGACTAGTAAAAAGAGATAGAAGTAGGGGCGAAGAAGCTCATGTCACCGACGACACCTATGCAAGTGAGGATGTTTCATGCAACTATTGTCCACATTTTAAATAAAAAATGAAAGATTTTAGGCTGCAAAGGCCTCCCTTTACATAAAATGAACCAAAATTTTGTTATCATTCTACATTCGATGGCCAAAACCCACACCGTAACAAGAAAGAACCTTATAAATTAATCAATTTCTTGTTACTTAAAGCACCATCTCTAAAGCCTTCTCTCCAATATTAAGCAACAATACTCAATCAAAATTCTTTGTCTTTGAGGAAAAAGGACTACCCCAATGGGTCCACCAACTACAATTAAACTATATATGCACTATATTCTTCAATGCATTAATACAACAAGTTTATCAATATTATTTTAGATCGAGAAAAGAGAAGAAGCAAGATTTGTTTCCTAACCAAATCATCCCATGGTTCTCAAGCTCAATTATCATAGAAGGACAAGCACAACCTCAAAATGGATGAAAAAGGTAACTCAATGATATACAACCATTTTTCCTTTATTACAATTTTAACGAGTACTTCATATTATTTCTCATCAAATCAAGGATACTTTTGAACCACAATCACGTGAAACATAGTTTCACATAGATGGGTCGCTTGACTTTGACATTGAGAGGGGAAGCATCCATTGCCTATCTCTTCTTATGTAGTAAAAGGAATTTATCAAGTTGCTCGTACATAGTGCAAAGAATTGAAATATCGCTACATGGCCTCTCACAAGGCTGCACTTGGAGCATTGTAGAGGAGATCTTCCAATAAATAAACTGTTCTTGCTAATTCTTACATCTCAATGCCTTACGGAAAGTAAGAACTTTCAATTAACCTGGCAATTGTTTTTTTTAATAACTTTTTGCAACTTGATACTACTTTTGTACATCCAACTCCTCTCTTCCCAAGAAGCAAAATTAAAATCATGCAAAATTTGCAATAATTACACTAAAACTTGGGCTATAGAAGTTGTGCAGTGAATTGCACTTCATGTCAGCAACAGATTTCTTTTTACAGGATTCCTGGCAAGAGCAATACAACTCTGATTGTCACTGTGGATGACTGTCAGGGATGTCTCTGGGAACCCATCTCTCCAAGGAACTGTCGGAGCCAAAGTGCCTCAAAGTAGCGGAACATGCAACGCGATATTCTGCCTCGATAGAAGATAGAGCGACCGTTGGTTGCCTCTTACTGCTCCAAGTGATGGAGGCCGAGGTGTCGGAACCTCCTCCCAAGTCAGAATCACTCCAACCTAAAAGCTAGATCCCGGAATGTTGTCTAGACTGATAGAACAAGCCTCAATTGCGAGACCCTTGAAGATAATGAAGGATTCGCACACCAGCGTCCCAATGAGTCTTCTTAGGTGTCTACATGAAGGAACTGAGAAGACTAACAGAGTAACAAAGATCTAGTTTGGTATTGAGGAGCCAAATCAAAGAACCAATCAACTTACGATATCTACTTGCATCCACTAGATCACTGAGGTCATGCTTGGTCAATTTGCTACTGGGGTCCATGGGTAAGGAAATGGCACGACAGTCGAACGTATGAAAACCCTTCAAAAGCTGCTGAGTATAGCATCCATCTGATAGATGGGCCATTGCTAATGAGTTGCAGCTACTAATACTGTCTAAAGAGTGGCCATCCTGGCAGGAGGAGCGAACGTGTCATCATAATCAATCCCAAGGCACTGAGAGTAGCCTTTTGGCCACAAGTCGGGCTTTGTGCTTATCCACATTTCCATTGGAGTAATACTAGATCTTGTAAACCCATTTGACACCAATGACGGAATGACGCTTAGGGCGTGGTACTAACTCCCAGGTCCCATTCCGCTCAATAGAATCCAACTCCAGCTCCATGGCTTGCTTCTAGTGGGTCTGAGAGAGGGCTTCCCGAACATTTGAAGGCTCCTTGTCTTTGAGGATGCGCGACATCAAGAAATAGTTTACCTGAAGTAGAACTACCTCTAGAACCTTTTCCTTATTAGGATGGGATCGCCGAGGTCCATCCTCCTCCCGAAGCCATGAGGAAGGAATGTCGATGACACCGAAGTCACGAAGAATCTGAATCAACCAACGAGGTACCTTCTGAGAGCTTGACCGAGAACTTTCCCCAACGGCCTAGTGAGGTGGGGAATCATCTGGATCATTGTCGGGGTCTCTCAACCACAGTACGATTCTTGCGCTCAACAACTCCTACTTCAAAGGCAGTGTCGATGTTGGCAAACTCCCGTTGAATGTCTTTCGTCACACTAAACTCCTCAAATGGATGAGAACCAAATTCACCACCTTTGTCAGACCAAAGAGCTTTTACATGGAAGTTAGATTCATTCTCAACTAAGGCACACCATTTCCGAAAGCGAGAATAAGCCAGAGATTTTTGAGCCAAGAAGTATATCCACATAGACCTGATGAAGTCATCAATCAGTAGCATGAAGTAGAGAACCCCACCAAGACTGGCAACAAACATTGGTCCACTGAGATCAATATGGACCAACTCTAACGGGAAGGAAGCCTGCCGTGAAGCGGGCTTCGAGAACGCATCCCGGTGTTGTTGGCCTTGAATACATGACCAACACTGACTGTGCTTGTTGCCCACATCCGATAGTCCGAGGACCATTTGTTCTCGAGCAGCACACCGGAGAGCATCAACATTCAAGTGACCAAACCAAAAATGCCAAAGGTCACCTTAAAGAGACGACGTGATCGTGGAAAGTGCTAACAAAGTATAAATGCCATGACTAGCTGTACCAGTCTGTACCACCTAACCGGTAGCCTTATCTCGAACATCCACAAAGTTTCCATCAAACAATGCTGTCGTTCTCATAAACAAACAGCAGATTGAATCCAAAAGAGGAAACGAACAAAACTCGAGAGGAGTGCATCACTCCTTCTCCATTGGGAATGATGTCAAGGTTGCCGTCACCACGAACTTTGATGTAGCTATCACCAATACACGTTGGAGATATCATAGCCAAAGAGTGTGTTGGTGTGAAGTACTAGGTGCTCTAGTACTAGTTTATGTGTGTGTGTGTGTCTTGTGTGAGTGCCACGTGTCATCACGGGACTTATCCCATATGCACTAGGTGCTAGCGTGTGAGTCAGTAGCCTATATAAGGCTTGTACTTCACTTATCTTGTCATGCTTGATGAATGAATGAAAGCCTTCTTCATGTCTTCATTTGAGCATCATTTCCTCACACCCTAACCTTCCTTCTCTCTCTCTCTCTCTCTCTCTCTCTCTCTCTCTCTCTCTTCACCATGTTTCTAGCATGGTATCAAAGCCACCTTCCATAGCTGCCACGTCACCCTAGCCCTAACCCTAATTCTGCTTCAGCCCTTCTTCCTGCTGTAAGCCTACAGCCGCCTCAGCCCTGCTCCATTTCGCCCGTTGTTCATTTCCACCTCTAGCTATCTCTTCCTTTCAGCTTGTCTCGCCTCTATTCACCTCCTCCTTGCACCTGTTTGCATCAGCTTAGAGTCTTCACAGCCTGCCCCATCCGGATTGCCTAGGAGCTGTCTTGAGTGCTCTGCGGCCTTCTTACTTGCTGGTCGGTTCATTGTGCCTGCACGGGTGGACCTTCAGGGCCGTTATGGAGCTTTCCATCGCCAAAATCAACCTCTTATGTGCTGCTGCTGCATAAGCACCTCCAACAGAGCCACTTCCGAGCTATTTCAAGCACTCCAGCATACATATACCAGCTGACTTTTACTGTGGTGACCTGCTGCAGTACTTTGGAGTGC
Organism: Dipteris shenzhenensis; assembly: GCF_047967505.1. Classification (NCBI taxonomy): domain Eukaryota; kingdom Viridiplantae; phylum Streptophyta; class Polypodiopsida; order Gleicheniales; family Dipteridaceae; genus Dipteris; species Dipteris shenzhenensis. The sequence goes on along the minus strand of NC_141609.1, from coordinate 46,620,553 downwards.
CTTGCTGAGCCGCTTTGCAGATTTCGAGACCCACCTTTGCATCTGGAGCACCCACAGCTATTGCCTCATTTACATCAGCCACAGGACCTATGTGAGTATTTTGGAGTCCTTCAGGCCTTCGACCAGCTACTGCAACTATCTACAGGAGCACCTCTTCAGTTGTCTTGCACACGTGAGGCTGCTATTGCATTTGGAAGCCTCCGAGGTCATTCAAAAGTTGCTGATCACATTTATTTAAGCATTTCTCAGGCTGCTGCCCGCCTTCACGAAGTCCTATTCAATCATGACTTCCTTGTCTTCAAGTTCCCTCCTCGTGGAGAAGTTCAAGGGGGAAGGTTTTCCCACATGGCAAACCAAAATGCAGCTTCTCCTTATGTGTGAAGGAGTTTGGGATGTTGTTGAGGATGATCACCTTGAGTTACTTGATCAACAACACCAAAGAATTTGGAAGCAACAGAATGCTCATATACCTAGATGAATCCAGAAAGATTCCCAAACTCATCCTCTAAAAACACAACATAGTGCACTTTCAATCTCACGATAGTCACTCATAAGATTGAAAACCATAAACTCCATCACGCATAGCAAGGACTAGCTACTATAACATCCCCACTGACGTCATCAACGCCCAACAATGGGTGTAGACCATAGTATAAAAATATACTCTCACACATACAAATCCACACACCCACACATACTTGAGCATCCATTTATACAAAGTCTTCGTACTGAGTTTCTGTCGGCACTCCGGAGGTGAAGGGCAAACTCAGCCATGACGAAGGCTAGCACTAAAGGAGAAGGCTAATAAAAAAGTAGTCCAAATCTCTTCATTCAAGCTACAACTACTTGTGAAGTCTAAACGATTTCATTTTAGTCTCTCCCAAACGAGCATCTAAATCTAGCTGATAGGGCAACGCACCATTTAAGATAGAAAGAATTATCGCAATACCAGCAAGCTGCAACTTGGACGAAAACTTCACAAGGTGAAATTTGCATGTCTGCTAATACAGCAGAAGCTTATACCTAGATGAATCCAGGAACATTCCCAAACTCATCCAGCAACAGAATGCTCAGGCCATTGCCCTCATTGGTCATTGCTTAGCTGACTCTCTTATCCATCGTGTCAATGTCAAGTCAACAGCTAAGCAGATTTGGAGTCGCCTCGAGACCTTCTTTGGTAATAAAATCACCAACTCTATAGTCTTTTTGGAGCTCAAATTTTATGATCTGAAAATGGAAGAGAGTGATGGGTTGAGTGATCATCTAGCCCAGTTTCAATCTCTTGTTCAACAACTCTCAAGTTTGAGAAGTGTCCTTGATGATGAAGATAAGATGGATGTCCTTATGAAGAGTATGCATGGAATTTCTCCCTTGAGCACACTCTTGAGATCCTTCGTCTTGCCACTACCACGTTTGATGATATGGCGGCACTCCTCATTGAGAAGGACCATCACAATAAGGAAGCCGCTCTTGCCTCTCATGTTGATAATGCATTTACTTCCACAAGCAAATAGAAGACCAACAAGAACATTATTTGCAGATTTTACAAGAGGAAAGGACACATTGAAGCCCATTTCTTCAAGAAGAAAGCACAGGAACAAGAGAAGCACCATGCCAATCTTCTAGATGAAGACCAAGCTGAACCTGAAGAGCCCCCGAAGGAGATACATGCAGCTACAGAAGAGATGCACGGCCTCTCTCTTGACGACGAGGATCCTTTTGACTAGGATTGGGCTTTCTAGGCCCCTATGCTATGTGTGCTTGTGTTGAGTCATTAAAGATTCTCAGCCTTGAATTGTCCCTCTAAAGTGAATGTATTTGGAGTTAGTAAGAGGTACTCTGCCCTGGGTTGTCCCCCCAAAATGAATGTATTGTCTTTTACTTTGGTTTGATGGTATTGACCACCCAGTTTAGAGTAAGGGGGGTGACGAGTGATGGTTTTCCCTTGCCGGTCGCAAGCTGACTAAGAAGTCACTATCACACAAGAGGTGTTGGACAGTTGGGATGCGGTGGATGGGGGATCGGTCTACTCTTTGCGTGTTGGTCTCACACTCTTTGCTCTGAAGAGGGGTGTTGGAGATATCATAGCCAAAGAGTGTGTTGGTGTGAAGTACTAGGTGATCTAGTACTAGTTTATGAGTGCGAGTTTTGTGTGAGTGCCACGTGTCATCATGGGACTCATCCCATATGCACTAGGTGCTAGTGTGTGAGTGAGTAGCTGATATATAAGGTTTGTACTTCACTTATCTTATCATACTTGATGAATGAATGAAATCCTTCCTCATGTCTTCATTTGAGCATCATTTCCTCACTCTCTTCACCATGTTTCTAACAATACAGACATCACCACCGAAAATCACAAAATCCTTCAACCCAGCTGAAGAAGGACTCATACTCTGAAATGCCCCGCTATCAATGATCCAGGTCCCGACGTCTTAGGCTTGGAGAGGCAGAACCCCTCTCCAACAAAGGATGCAAGAGAATCAATCATTTCAATATGCACAAAAGTGGGAGTGATAGCAGCAGAGGAAGAACTTGGCCCTTTGGAAGAACCGGGACCTTTGTTGTTAGCCCGATACGGGCACTTCTGCCAGTAATGATCTTTCTCGCCGCAGTGATTACACGACCTTTGCGTCTTCAATGCCTCCTTCTCAGATCCAGTCCTCGTATCAAGGGTACAACGTCCTTGAAACTTGCCGACTATGGGGATGCCAAAGCATCAGAGCCACCGCCATGGGGAGAACTTTGAAACCGCTCCTCTTGATCCAGCACCATAGGCACCAATCCCTCCCAGGTGAGAGTACACATCGTGCCACTAGTGATTAGGGAAGAAGTATTGCAATCTTATGACCTGGCAGACTTCATCCTGGTAGGTGTAACAAGGCCAGATCCCTTCGATGAAAGTTTGGGCATCCCATTTTGGATTAGAAGGCGGCCAAGAATCTGGCCTAGATCTGGGACCGTGTCAATGCAAGGGTGCGCTCGTTCATTTTCTTGAACTGTACTACTCATATTATTAACCACATGTCGGCTACAAAGAGTATCTAGGAGCATTTGGTCCCCTCTATAATCGGACTTCTCCGATGAAGAGGGTCTCTCTTCAGGTTCCGATGCGGATATTAGATCATGCTAGGTCATTTTCCATGAGGGAACATATCAATAAGCTTCATGAATTTTAACAGGAGATACTTCTAGTAGGAAAGGAGATCTCATATGAAGATATGGCAATTACTTTTGTCTCATCCCACTTCCCCGTAATCTGCTTTTCATCATAACAAGCCACACGCCATAATTGTTCTCGTCCACTTGTCAGTCGACAGGGAACGTGGGTAAGACATGAATCTTCACCTTGTTTTTGCCAAATCTTGTAGAGAAGCAATGGGATAGAAGTGAGAGAGAAGGGGAATAGAGGAAGAGCAATGAAGAAAGAAACAAGGAGGAAGGAGAAAAGGCTGAAGAGGTTTGAAGAGAATGCTTCCTTCAACCTCTGAGCGACTGGCCTTCACATAAACTTCCCCTTCGATCTGAAAACACCCTTCAGATTAACTATCCTTCTATGTACTTCAATAGCAGCCCATACCTTCTCAACTTCCACTACGAACAGCTTCCCAAGATGTTGATATAGCTTGTTGATTCTCCTCTCCACAGCTCAGGCCCTTTTAGCCAGCCTTAGGCTCAGATACCATGTGAGAAGTGCTGCAGCATGGAGCGAAGACGGAGAGAAAACAGCAAACACTTACAAGAAAACAAGAGAGACTTGCACATGAACTCAAGAAAAACTCCTCAACTGCAGAAGAAAACCCTCTACTGATGTGTGAACAACGGTGAGCTGAAATGAAAAACAAGGGAGGAAGGGGGCCCTATTTACTGGATCACCCCCTATCCCAAAAACAGACTCAGGGGGAGTAGGTGGCCGACTACATGGGCCAGCCTTGTCTGGAGCAGACCTTGTTGAATCCCCTCTCCACAGCTCAGGCCCTTTTAGTCAGCCTTAAGCTCAGATACCATGTGAGAAGTGCAGTGGCACGGAGCGAAACGGAGAGAAAACAGCAAACACTTACAAGAAAACAAGAGAGACTTGCACATGATCTCAAGAAAAACTCCTCAACCAGGAGAAAACCCTCTACTGATGTGTGAACAACGGTGAGCTGAAATGAAAAACAAGGGAGGGAGTAGACCCTATTTATAGGATCACCCCCTACCCCAAAAACAGACCGAGGGGGAGCAGGTGGCTGACTACATGGGCCGGCCTTGTCTGGAGCAGGCCGACAAGATGGTCAATTGTGGGGTCAGCTATTGGGAGGCCAAAGTGCTCACAAAACAAGGCCAAAGTGCTCCGGACTGATGGCGGCCCCTCCAAGGCCTCGAAACAAGGGCAGACAGCCTTGCCCAAGGCCATGAACACGTAGGCCTCCATGGTGAACAACCGCGAGCGAACCCACAACAATGGCCCTGACACTCCCTCACATGGGCGGGCAGACCCACAACCAAGGCCCTCACTCAAGGACACAGGAGATGAACTCTAACAGATGCACCATTGAAGCAAGATCTCTCTAGGACAGAACCTAAAAAAGATGGTGTAGCAAGAAATGCAAAGAGTCCCATCAGCATTTCATGTATACTTAAAACATGCCACACAAAGATGGCCCAAAAGGCGAAGAAGCATACAAAAGCATATCCAAGTCTTGAAAGAGTGTATATATATACCTAGATGAGTCCAGACACATGCCTAAACTCATCCTCTAAAAACAACATAGTAAAGTTTCAATCTCATAATCGTCACTCATAAGGTTGAAAACCATAAACTCCATCACATATAGCAAGGACTAGCTACTATGACATCCCCACTGACGTCATCAGCGTCCAACAGTGGGTGTAGACCATAGTATAAACATATGCTCTCACATACAAATCCACACACGCACACATACTTGAGCATCCATTTGTACAAAGTCTTCGTACTGAGTTTATGTTGGCACTCTAGAGGTAAAGAAAGAAAGAAAGAAAGAAAGAGAGTTTATAAAAGTCTTCAGAAGACCTATGGGTCTATGAGACTGTGAAAATCCTAATACAACGAGCTGTGGTAGTGGAGCTACTAAACGAGCGTCCATACCAATGCAAAATGCAAAAAATGCAAAAATGCAGAATGGCAGTACTAAGTCCTAAGTACAACATAGTCATGTCGATGGTCGACTATATATATCAATCTCAGCATCATCATCACTATCATCATCATCCCCAGCAACGGCAAGATATCAAGATGGATGAGGCCGTGGAGGCATGAAGTCGGCAATAGAGTGTTGTCGGCCACTCAGAGGTGACGTCCTCGCACGTCTCCTGGTCGTAGCTCTGTGTCTAACCAGGGCTACTGTGACCCCCGTTGGTCGGGCTCCGACTCTAAACAAGGAGGGGATGTCTCCAAGTGTGATCTGTGTGTCGACCCTCTGTCTGAGCTTTCGGGTCACGGGCTCCGAGTCACGGTCATGTCGAGGCCTCGTCTCGTTGGGGTCCATGTGATCTAGCTGAAAGAACTCCGTGATATAGCTCTGAGAGGGATCAACCGAGGAAGAATTCTGCTCCTGTCTCCGTGCTCGTGAGTATCCTCTCGCCGTGTCTAAGTGCCTCATGAATGAAACCTGCCAAACAACGCTGGTCTGGGTAGGAGAGAAAATTGGCTAAAATCCCATAACTATCTCTGAAGAGGCAGTGGAAACGTCCTCGGATCTCATAGTACGCAAGCTCAGCCCTTTCAAAGGCTAGCACTAAAATTGAAAGAGTATAGTTGTAAAATTGCCAAAAACTAGCTAAGTCCACTTATTTACTTTCAAATACATTTACAATTTCTCTAGGTTGAGGATCTAGGCTAGTTCAATGTCTACATATGTATGTACAACAATACAACCAAGTGACTATATGCTTTCAAAAGAGTACTTGTCAATTTAAAGTTTTCTCAAGCCTTCTTGATTGGCTCTTTTGCTTCTTGGACATCTCAACCTTACCATCTCAATAACATTGGCAATTTCTCCAAGTTGAGGATGTAGGCTAGTTCAATGTCTCAATATGTATGTACAATGGTACAACAAAGTGACTATGTGCTTTCAATAGAGTAATTGTCAATTTAAAGTTTTCTAAAGCCTTCTTGATTGGATTTTTGCTTCTTGTACACCTTAGCCTAGCCATCTCAAATATGCATCTTTGGGAGGACATAGCCTTGATGTTCACACCCCAAGACCATCAATAGTTATGTTTTCAAAAGAGGATATGACTAGACCATTTCAACCTCGTGCAAATAATTGTAGTGCAACCGGTAGAACTGAGCTGATATCTAAGCTAGACTCATTCAACTAGGGATATAATCCACAGGTCTTTCGAAGCACAACTATTGTCCACTTGCATTGTGAGTAATTTTGATAACCCAATATACCACACAATACAGAGGTCAAAGTAAATACTAAGAAACTAACGCTCTTTTAAACATACTTGCTTGAATAAAACAAAAATCGTGTAATACTCTTGTTCTACAACAACCATGAAAGTACTATTGTATTTTAAAGAAAATAGGACACAAGGGAAGATAACAGCTCTTTCCCACTGGACTAAATGGTCTGCATACTAAGATCCCTTCCAATGTCCATAGTAACCACGTCTACAACAACTAGAATGCTGTTCCGGCCACAAGACATGGAAGAACGTGGCCGGAACATTCCCAGGTAAGGTATTTGGAAAATGCATTCCAGCCCTAATGTCGGCGGTTCCATTTTGGGGTTGGAGGCGGCCTGGTAAAAAAGTCCTAAATTACAAGTTTCTTTCACCATTTTGCATCACAGGTGCCTACTTCTGCAGCTCCTCCATTGCTCCAGCCCTACCCTAGTGCAGCTTGTACACTACGCAAAATATAAAAAAAGGAGGCTATGCCTCGGGCCTGAAGGCCTCAATATAAAATATGACTCAAGACTCTCGAGTCAAAACATCGGATATAGAAAAAGAGAGTCAGACCCTAATGGTTTGAAGGTGGCATTGCAATAGAGACCTCTCCCTCATCCTGTTGAGCCTCATCATCCTACTCCTATTCTTGGGCCTCATCATCCTCATGACCTCTCCCTCATCCTGTTGAGCCTCATCATCCTACTCCTATTCTTGGGCCTCATAATCCTCATGCTCAAGAGCATCCTTTGCTGCATCATTGTCAGAGTCCTCATCTGGTTTAGATTCCAGATATGGTTCGTGAGTGCACTTTGCCTTGAACTTGTTAAGCAAACGCAAGTTTGCATTAACAAATACAAGAATATTTGCCTTCTGAACCCCAAGCTTGTTCCTCTTCTTGGATGCAATGTTTCCAAAATTGTTCCACAACTGCTCAACGGGCGAAGAGCTGCACCCCTACTAAGTATATGAATGGCCAAGCACTGCAACAATGGAGTAGATGCTCCATAGTCCTCCCACCAACGAACGGAGGAAATCTTGAACCTGTCATTCCGTGCATCCTCCAAATGAAACAACCCTTTCCCTTGCCTATAAAATGACAGCTCCTCTGGCACTTTTCTCCTATCATTTGCACTTGGGACAAGACGTCTCAATACCTTCTCCCATCCTTGCACCACCTCTTTATTCGTTTCTTGCCCCTTCCCTTGAAAATTTGGATCCAAAACAAAGGCTGCAGCACCAAAGATGAATTATATTTTGTCCATCAAGGGGTTGCAAGTGTCCTCAACTCCTCCTTCCTCCAAGGATACAAAGCATCTTTGCTTTGAATGGTCTCAATCATCTATCCATTGCTTCATATACCTTCCCAATACAAGGACTATCTCCATCGACAAGCCTCAACATCAAAGGAACATGCTTTAAAACCTGAAGCAAGAGGCAAATGCCATCCCAAAATTATATGCTCTCGGATCTATAGTATTCTAGACTTCGTCTTTAAGCACACTGCAAACATGTGCATTCCATTTTCGAGTTTTCTAAGAGTGTCTTTAAAAGTCTAGAGCTCAAATGGAAAGTTTAGAGCTGCTAAAAGTGGCTTTCTTCTCATAATTTGGTATACTTCCATGTGAATTCATGACATCCCGTTCCCCCATTCCCCCTTACCGGAACCCCGTTCCGACACCGAGTCAGAGTGTCAGATTGTGAATTTGAAAAACACGGGTTTCAATCCCTCTCCCTTCCAAGCTGGTGGTCATGCAGATGTTTGCAAGGCCATGCATTGCATTCATACATGCACCCCACACATCTAGCACATCAACTCAAGACACCAGAACTCCTAGAAACAAGTTTTCCTAACCCATAGCTCTCATTTTTGTTGTGAACCCTACAGAAGAGAAGTGTTAACCAACTAAAAAAGATTACAAAATGTGCAATAACAATTGTTTACACGTGTGAAGGGCAACACATTAAACAACCTAACAATTCTGTTTATTTAACTACGTTTTTAACATTGCTAGCCCCAATTCAGAACTCGAGCTCCAAAAACTTGGGCAGCTGGACAAGCAGAGAAGTAATAATGGAACCCATAAGTGGACCTTGCAAAAGCTTCTAACAGGAATACCAAGCCCCAATTTTTCCACCATCGACATACCTGGAGTTGAACAACTGCCTTTTGTGCCTTCTCCTTGAATACAGGATCTGCATCAAATCTTTTCTTCGAGGCTTTGTAGAACTCCTGCTCCAAATAATTAGAAACCAAAAATCAATCCAAAGTATACAGTTTTTGGTGGAGACATTTAATAATGTGAGAAATCTCTAAACTACAAGAAACAGCTTCTTTAAGAGATTTTGATATACTCCCTCTCTCTCTCCCTTCCTACTCCCGCCCATTTGCATGCCTGCAGCATGTCTGTAAATGAGCCACTGATGACTGAGGCAGCTTCAGAAAAGTCACGCATCAACAAAATTTACAGGTAGCAAGCACGTATGTAGATTTTAACATGTTTTACTGCATAAAAACAGATTCTCTAAGCAGTCTGTTATTCATGCATCTCTCAAAGTTCTTGTAAATTGTCATTTCACGTTTAAGATAATGTCCTGTAACTACATGTGAAAAGTCCCTGATACCGTTGATATTATTTTCCACAAACTTGATACAAATGATAAATATAGAAACCCTTCTGCCAAGTTCCAACGCATAAACTGACACTTTCTGTGTTTTTCCCCTTAACTGCAGTGAGCAGCATTCAACAGTGCACAGCCAACCTACACTTACCTGAAGCAACAACATTTCCTGACTAACTGGGAAATCTATTGTCGCCCATGCAGCTGTACCAGAAACATAGGACAATAATAATTGGCTTGACCTAACAAAAATTCAAAACAACAATTACACATTCAATCATCAGAAAACTTACCACTCGACCATAGAGACATCTGTACAGTATAAAGTCCATGCCTTTACCTTCCACAGTACACCTCACAAAGATACCCTCACCACAGATGCTGGCCACAAAAGGTGAAGCAGAAAAATAATGTCAGGAGCCCTAACACATTGCAGCTCCATTGACTAATTTGTTTAGGCTCTAATAGAGCTCACATTTCTTTTGATCCAGACTGAACATCACATGTGTGCATAGCATGCTACGACAAATGATGCCATGTAAGTTTTGCCTTGCTTATTTAGTTTTACTAACAAAATAACCGTTTGGTCAGTGCATGTATGCAGGACGTAAGCGAACACCTTCTAGTTAGTTCAACACAATGGAAATAAGAGTTTGCCTTACTACAAAAAAATAACGGGTAGAGGTAAACCAAGGAGCCGATCCAAATTTAGATGGATGACATCTAGAGATTCCCCCAGGGTCATTGGGCGTTTGCTAGTCATGAACCAGTCACTCCATCATACATAGCGTAGGCTCTCAATCACATAATACAAAAAGGCAAGTATTTATATTATCATATCCATAGTAGCAAGTGTTTGTCAAAGCTCCAGACTCCAGCAAGGGCGGGCAGACTCAGTCATGAGGGAGGATAGTATAAAAAACACAACTAAAGATGCAGGAAATCATCAATTCAAAGTATAATTGAAGGAATTCACCTGCAACTTATCAACAGCCTGATCACCTGCTTCCTCCCAGTTGGGGTACTTTTCGAAAAGATATTCTATTAGCATCCCAAACTGCATTCATTCAGCATCAGATCCTGGTCAGGTACATACAAAAAATGGAATTCGACCACAAGAGAGGGAGGCTTCTTATTTAGTTATAATATATATCTAGATTAAATCCAGGAGTGTGCCCAAACTCATCCTCTAAAAACACAACACATGCTTCAACATCTCTTGTTTAGTTATAATGTTTACTTCAAACATGCTTAAACACAAAAATACTACCACGAGACCCTGACCGTATAATAAAGTGAGATGCACAACCAAGTCTATACCTGTGTACCCCAATCACCGACATGGTTTCTTCTTAGCACTTCCACGTTACAGTACTCTAACATTCTTGCTATACAGTCACCAATAATCGTTGATCGCAAATGACCAACATGCATTTCTTTCGCTATATTGGGAGAAGAAAAATCCACCACAGCCCTTCTCACTGAAAGAATGGGTGCCCATATACTGACTCCATCAATCAACATCTTGTGAATCCTCTGCACAAGAAACAAAGAAAAATAAGAAAATGATAAATTGATCGCTGAAGCTAGCGCAAAAGGTAGAGATGTTATCACAGGAGGGAGAGACAGAAAATACACGAGTACCGTCAATTTCATATTTAAAGACAAAACAAAAAGTACACATCAAAGGCACGAACTGGAAGCTTGCGACTCCCATCGAATTTCATCTAAATGCAAATGCACAATTGTAGAGCTCTTCACTCTCAAGCAAGGGACTAAAAGCTGCAAATCACAAAAGCACATCTCATAATCAATGGCACAGCAAAAGCTGTGTTACTACTGCGTAGCCTTCGCTGGACTGTGAAACCTCCAAGCAATTGCCATATCTAAGTACAGAAAAAGGAGATGGTAGACAAGGAATCACCCACTAGAAGAAGCCTCACAATTAACTTCTATTGAATACTACAAAGTATTTGGCTTTAAATGCATTTTGTATTCAAGGTACTCCTTTTAAGTCCAAAGCCACATAGGGTCTACCACCCAAGAGCTCACTGCAATAATCAAATAAACTGCTTTGTTCAGTCAAAGTCCAGAAATTTAACTTATCTAAAAGAATCTCAGCATTCTCAGTAAAGACTCAAGATGATTCAAACCATAGGCTTCCACATGCATGGGATAGACTAGATGCCATGCCAATCAAAAACAGCATGCACACACATTTAACCTCCCTCACAACGCCCTGTAAATTGCACATTCTAAAAATCAAAATTGCTAAGTTATAAATCTTACAAAACATCAGCCTAAGTGTAGACCAATGATGACCAAACTTAGTCACACTCCTTAGGAATAAAAAACATATGCCCTCCCTACTAAGGAGATTTATATAAACTTTTAAAGAAATCCGTAAGATACGAGCAAGGAAAATGTTATCCTTTACTCTCATATCCATCTAGTATTCTCTTCAAAAAGTGAAAGACCTATATACCTACTCAAGAGCATACGAGATTGCACAAGGTTTTCAAGTGTGCTTAAGACCATCAATTTATGCATCCTGTGGTTAGGCGTTGCAACTTGCATGTATCTAGATCAATCCAGGAAATTGCCTAAACTCATCCTCTAAAAACACAACATAGAGCAGTTTCAATCTCATCATAGTCACTCATGAGGTGAAAACCATAAACTCCATCATGCATAGCAGGGACTAGCTACTATGACATCATCAACGCCCAACAGTGGGTGTAGACCATAGTATAACATATGCTCTCACAAAAACAAATCCACACCCACACATACTTGAGCATCCATTTATACAAAGTCTTCGTACTGAGTTTCTGTCATCACTCCAGAGGTGAAGAGCAGAGGCTAGCACTAAAGGAGAGGGCTAATCAAAAAGTAGTCCAAAATCTCTTCATTCATAAAACGTCTTGAAATCCCTTCATTTATAAAATTTACAAGAAACTAATGTAAATTCCTATACGTTGTAACCCGTCCACCCCATCCACCCTTAGGTTGCTCAACTTGACCATCTCATTATATCCCACTGCTAGCTTTAATTCACACATTTCTTAGTATCGCCATCAAAAATAGCTACAAGAGTAGCTGCTCTACTCATGTAAAAGTAAGCTGCATCAAGAATGATGGACGGCATAAAATAAAGTTACATCCCAAGCCTTAACTAATGGGTCAACAAGGCCCATCAATTACCATCAAGAAACACAATTATAAACTTTTCCAAGACTTGGTGAAAGAGAGAGATAATGGGAATGTTCTAGGAATGTCCAATGTCGGAACAGGAACGTTCCAGGATGGGAAAAAGGGAATGCCATGGCAATATGGCAAAATATGAAAACAAAATCACTTTTAACAGTTCTAAACTTTCCATTTCAACTTTGAACACACAAAAATACATAGAAAACTGAAACATACATTGATGAAGATGTTTGCAATGAGAGTAAAGCCATAGAGGTGCAGATGTCCAAATACTATAGATCAAAGAGCGTATAAATATGCAAAATACAAGCAAAGAAGGCCATGCCTCAAGGCTGCAGCCTTGGGCTTAGAAAAAATGACTCGACAACCAAGTATGGTCAATCCTAAAGGTCTGAAGGTGACATAGTGATAGAGGCCTCCACTCCTCTTGAGCCTCATCATCACGATCCTTGGCCTCATCATCATCCTCATGCTCATGAGCATCCTCTGCTTCACCACTATCTGAGTCTTCCTCTGGTCCCAATCAAATACATGTTCGAGAGTGCACTCTTCCCTAAACATGTCAAGCAAACTCAAGTTTACATTCACAAATATAAGATCAGTTACCCCAAGCATGAACCATTTTTAGATGCAATGTTTCTAAAATTGCTCCACAAGTACTCAATTGGCGAAGAGCTAGCATCTTGGCTGAGTATAAGAACGGTCAAACTCTATAACAATGGAGCATTTGTCCAATACTACTCCCACCAACGAACGGAGAAAATCTTAAACTAGTCACATGTGCATGCTTAAAAACAAATCTATTCTTTCCTTGTAGCTCCTTTTGCACTTTCCTCCTATCACCTACATTTAAAACAAGTCGTCTAAATACTTATCTCCCATCTTTCCACCACCTCCGCATCTATTTCTTACCCTTTCCCTTAAAATTCTAGACCCAAAACAAATATATATACCTTCATAAGACCAAAATATATCCAATCTTGGAAACTAAAAAAATTTATAGAAAAAGCCTAAGAACAAAGGAAAGAAGGGAGCTTGTAAGCAGCTCATGAGTAAATGAGAAAAATAAAAAATAACAAAGCAAAGCTATGCTGATGTTCTCATCAGTGCCCAAAATAAAGGCCGCAACCTCCAAAGGTGAAGAATATTCTTTCCACCGAGAGGTTGCATGAGGAAATTATAAGCAAAGCGTGTGTATAAATACTTCAAGAGATTCTTTTGAGATACCTTGAGAAAAATAGCCATCGAGCTTATTAATATCTTTCAACAAATTATTCAACCCGTGTGCCCTGCAAGGAGTGAAAGTATTCTGAGAATACTTCTTCTCAAGAATCTTCCTAGCTGCCCTGGTGCAATTCTCACCCTCGTAATAACTCCCTACACTCAATGGCCTCCATCCAAATGCTAGCCAACCTCTTACCTTCATAAGACCAGTAAATATCCAATCTTGGAAACTAAAAAAATTTATAGAAAAAGCGTAAGAACAAAGGAAAGAAGGGAGCTTGTAAGCAGCTTTAGAAAAAATCATGAGTAAATGAGAAAAATCAAAAATAACAAAGCAAAGCTATGCCGATGTTCTCATCAGTGCCCAAAATAAAGGCTGCAACCTCCAAAGGTGAAGGATATTCTTTCCACCGAGAGGTCGCATGAGGAAATTATAAGCAAAGCATGTGTATAAATACTTCAAGAGATTCTTTTGAGATACCTTGACAAAAATAGCCATCCAGCTTACTAATATCTTTCAACAAATTATTCAGCCAGTGTGCCCTGCAAGGAGTGAAAAGTAATGTGAGAGTACTTCTTGTCAAGAATCTTCCTAGCTGCCCTGGTGCAATTCTCACCCTCGTAATAACTCCCATATACTCAATGGCCTCCATCCAAATGCTAGCCAACCTCTTGGCTGACTTTTCCTGGTGCTCTCTGAGTCCCGACACTCTATTGCATCTGGTCCCTGTTGTCCCAGACTTGGGTCATCGGAAAAAATTATGTGATAGTGCTTTAACTGGGCTCAATCAGTTTCTCATGTGCCCTCCTTTGTGCATGTAAATGTTAGAAATGACCCAACAGAGGGTATGCACAGCGGAAGACTGATAATATTGCCCAATGTGCAAAGATGTGCAAGCCAGTAAATAGACCATGCTCAGAAACAAATATAGCAGCAACTCTTTATATTTCCCTCCGTCCACAAAGTAGGACAGGATACAATACCAAAAGGTTCTCCTACTAGATGTCAAGCACTTCTAGATCTCTGAGCCCAAGTGCTCCACCTCAAGCGTTTGTAGACTCTCTGTCTAGTGTGTTCTTCTCCACCTTACTGCCTGTGAATCAGCCTAGGAGGGCAGCCCCTGCCAAGCTTTGTCTGCAGCGCACAGGTCCCCTTGGTCCTCCTGAATGTAGGCTCCAAGATAGCTGCTCCACTGCTCCAAACTGCTTGTGAATGGCTGCTCCAGAAGATGATGATCTCAGCAACCTTTTGCCCTGTAAGACAGTCTAGGTTCAGCCACTCCCTGGAGCTAAGTCTGCAGCAACACCTCTCTCCTTCACTTCCTGTGTAGAGGCCCAAGGATGGTGGATGTGCCTCTCCTTTCTGCTCCTCCCAAAACTGCTTGGCTGGATATCAAATGAGGCCTGAGGCCTCTTCTTTATAGGCCCTCAAGGGCCCCTTGTAGAAACTGACCAGCAGCCTCAATCTAGCCGACCCAAATAGGCCTCAATCTAGCCGACCCAAATAGGCCAACCAGGCTGCTACAAAACCGCCCTAAAAGGGCTCCCATAACCAGGGCCCCTGGCCCACAAAACTAGGACTTTTGGCCCTCACTTCAAGAGCTGATGCCCTCTTATATATGCAGGGTCCAGCCCCCTTCTGCCCTGCCATTTTCTAGGCATGGTAGGCTGGCTGGAACCAGCCCTATACCTGGCCGACCAGGGTGCTGGTAATCTCCGCCATGTTGCACCTCTGCCAGGCCCTTCTCCAGCGCCGTACAGTTCCGTACACCCTGCTGATGTCATCGTGCCCTGCTGCAGTCCGTACGCTTGCTCTGCAATTCCGTCTTGCCAGGTCAGATCCAGGGCTTCATGCCCTTGCTATCTCTCCTGCACAAGGTCTCTTGTGCTGTCCACATGACAGCTCATGTGCTGCCCATGTGGTAGCCCCATATCTCCAGGTCTACCTCCCCCATGCTCTCCTCATATGGGGGCTTACAGATGGGGAGGTGACCATTCCAACAGTAAACACTAGCCTCTGTGACTCTAGGCCTCAAGAATTCGAATATGCCAAGAACTCTCTAAGAGGGCCAAAACCGCTACTAAAAAGACCGTGGTGTCATCCATGGATCTCATAGTATACAAGGCATCTAAATGATAGGATCCTCTGTCACGGTCTCATACATATCATATAAAGAGCAGACCCATCTCTCACATGGGATGCCCTCTGCCCACCCTATCTCAACCCGTAGCATGCGTGAAGATACCCGAAACTCACAAATCAAGATCTTTATTGCATGCAAGAGATGAATCTGGATGTTAGCTCAGCGGTTCAATGAACCCTTACTTTGATATCCGTAAGCAATGATCTTTGTAGAAGCTGAGTTTAACCGGAAGCTCAGTAGGTGCTAACCAGGCCTAACCTGCATGTGTGGAGCTGTAAGATATCCTCTCTGATATCGTGATTCACCTCTTGACAAGCGAGCGGAATGAATGGTGCCTCCAAGCTATACTGAAATGGTGGCGATCCATCCATCTCTAGTCCCAACCTTGCAGACTACTTGTGTATCTAAGCATCATACCATTTTCTCTTATCCCAATGCCATAGATGAAGTCAACAGTAGTCATTGCAATCCGCATAGCCCGGATGTCCTGTTACCAAAATCTTGACCAAATGGAGATATAGGACCACTTTGAAGACTACATCAAACTGTAGAGTAGTAGTCCCAAACTCTAATAGTACAATCTGCTACAAGATCAATGGCTTGATGGCAGATCATCCGAGCAAAAAGAAAAACTTGAAGTCTCTCTATGCGGGACCACTTTGTCTCTATAAGTGAGCCAAAAAAGAGACTTGTTTAAGGATCCTAAAAATGTTGAGTGGAAGCACTCACACTCGAGTCTGGCTAGTGCGGCAGATTCCCTGCTCGAACGTGCCAGCATAGTTGGTTGCATCATAAAGATTCGACCTAAAAAGAGAACACATGCATATGTGTACGATGAAAACCATCTCTATCAGAGCCCCATCGAAGATAAATTACTCTCTATTGCGGCCGCTTGGGATGTGTTGAAGATCATGACCTTGTGTATCACAAAAACACTGGAGCGCATCCAAATGCCGTTGAAGACCCTTAGCCGAGAAGGAGGGTAGCACATGTCATCTGCATATAGCTTGACCAAGAAGCTAACTGGTAGGGGACCTACACGTCCCAAAGTCATGATAAAGGAATCGAGCTTGTCCATTTACAAGCCAAACAAGGTCAATGTACCCATTTCTCATGATCTACTCAAAAGCCTACCTCCCCCATCTCTCTTAATCCGCCTCACACTCTATCTCTAGGGAAGCATGAATGCGCTTCATAAATCTTAGACATAACAAATTCAATCATAATGTTCCTATAGTTTTTTGGATTCATGGGATCTCCTACCTTGTCAATTGCAATAATGGTGTTACGCATCCGAGTGAGGGAGAAATTGGTGCAAACTACTTCATTGAATAGCTTTACCAAGATTAGAACTAGTGTACTAGTACCATGTGCAATCTACTCCGTCCAAAGCCCCTCTATATCTTTGGCTCAACCATTGTCTAGCTTAAGGGTAGCCAATAGTTCTTTCTCATTCTAACGAATATGGTTCCTCTTCTTCGAAAAGACCAAGCTATGATACTCTCATGTGAACTCTATCACAATCAGAAGTGATGCTTGCTCTCCAACCTGAGCTGACGGCACAAGACCATACACACATATCGTACGAGCACAGGACCGATAAGTTATAATATAACTAGAAGACGGAAGCCGATCCGTTGCGAGGAGCTCTTGGAGCTACTGCATGTTGCCCCCCCAACTCCTCCCTCCTGCATCCTACTCCACCTACCCCCAACCCTCCTCCTCCGCCGCCTCCACCCTGTCAACTCCTCCCCCCGCCGTCTCATCCACCCCCCTCCCCTTCTCTACCGCACTCTCCTCAAACCCTCTTCCGCCATCTCCTCCGCCTCCCACCTCCTCCCCTCCGCCGGCTCCTCAACCCTCGCCCTCCGCCCCCCGCCTCCTCCCTGGCGGCTCGAAAAATCCATGATACCCTAGTATAAGACAGTGCATGGAGATGTCTTTTCATCCTCTTGAAACTCCCTGACAAAATGTGATGTTGTCTAAAAGAAAGTAGCAGCCTGCAAGCTCCTAGTCCGGATCCACATGAAACTGGCATCAAGTCACGTCTCTCCACCGCAAAAAATGATCATCACTGTAACAGATTATCTATACAAAACTATTGCTACACCATATCCACATAGTCCCCGCACCCTTCCTGATCTCATCCCAATAGCTAGACTCCTATGGGTATCCACACACTGGCACTCTGAATTCTGATGAGTCTCTAGATAGAAAGCAATATCTCATCCTAGAAATCCAAGAGCCCTACTACCTCTAACCATAAAGTGTCATTATAGTTCCAAGTTATACATGCCAAGGTCTCAATATTGCAGGTCTCATAGACCTCGCATCCTTATGCGGGTGTATCAACAGACCCCCGCCCAAGTCCGTCAAGACTCTCGCATGCCACAACTTTTTACAGTAAGAGGACTCGCCTCTTCTCTACATATACAAGAGTAGGGTCCTCATCCATGATATTAATATATGGATGGGCTGGTAGGGATGTTTGCCTATATAGTGTCCTTAGCTCGGCCTGAGTGTCTCTGAATCGCATCACAAGAGACTAATATTGGGTAGGAACTCATTTGACCCATCATGCACCCTCAATACCATACTCTAATACACCCAAGGTAAAGGGTAACAAAAGTGATAGTGACCCCACAAAGCCTTGCTAGCCCTTTGCTACTACTCAAGTAGAGTGTCTGAAACGGTTGCCTTTGCAAGACCCTTTTACAAGTCCACCCACGTGGAGGCCTTCTCAATGACCGTCTCCATCATGGCAATCTTGTCCTCCACCGTAGCAAGTTCCCATGAGTTTCGAAAACAGAGAAACAGTGTTTCTGAGTTTTGATCACCAGAAGAAACCATGGAAACGGAGTTTTGGTTAAGGTTAATAAAGCATATATATTTATTATTTATATATATGTCATACATGTATCATTAATGCTGACATTACGGAAGCTTGAAAGTTGAAAGATTCAAAGATATTGCATACATCCTGATTCTTTGCTCAAGTCCGAATTTCACAATGTCTTATAACTTCAGAGATTCAAAGTTCGACAAAGCCACACAGGCTACATCAATTACCATAGATGATAGATCATAAATGACGAATAGTCTAGGGCCTAAGTAGAAGCCTCAAAAAATTAATACGAAATATGATCCATGATCCATATCCATGTCACATGACAATATCCTAGAAATAAGTACGACAGCCTATGATGTAGTCAATACAAAACATGGTCCATATCAGATCCAAAAATCTGATAAAATCATAGAGGTAAGTGCAATAGCATAATCCAAAAATCACTCCTCAAGATCATCAGCATCCATGGAGTCATTTGTCTCCTTCGACTCCTAAATGTCAGCATCAAATGATCATAGGGATGATCTTGCTCCTCTGGATTTGTCGAAGTGGGGGCAACAGATCCCCCCCCCCCCTAATCTCTATTGGGACACTCTGATTTCAGGCTACCCTTGCCAATGTGTGCATGAGGGGAGCGGGTGGAGGAGGGGAGCTGCCAAAGGAGGCAGAAATGAAGCGAAACCATTACAAGGGGGAGTAAGAACGAAATGGCGACAGGCACTCGCACATTATTTTCGGACAGAGGAAAATGCTTGCCCATAAACAGAGTTTCCGTTTCAAGAAATGTTTCTAAAATGTTATACCATTTCAAAAGCCCCGAAATGGCATTTCTAAAAACTATGCACCGCAGGACTGCTCCTTGGTAGCGTATGTTAGTTATGATACATACAACACGAGTACCGGTACCCTGCATACTACGTAAAATAAATGTAGGTACGTCAGGTACACCGCCTTTGTAATTTTTTTGTTCCCAAAAAAAGAGGGAGAGAAGGGGGGGAGAGAGAGAGAGGAGGGGTTATAGAAACATTTTAGTATCTATAGTATGAAATTTAAATCCACAAAACAATCATTGCAATCCACAAGATATAAACATGTTAACTTTAAAGATTACCATCCACAAGATATAAACAAGTTAACTTTAAAGTTTAAACACGCGTCACATGTGACATATTTATTTACAGAATAAGATTGAACATTGAGCATTCAAGATAAAGAAAATTGAAACATCAAGTCCATTGTAGTCTAATTGAATCACAAAATAGATATAGAAGTTATAATGTACGTGACATGTCACATATCAAATGTATGAATGATCATGTCCAAGTCGTTTAAAAATCAAAACTCATGTGACAATGGACAGTGGACATGAATCAAGACTCCATGTCACCTTTCTCTTTCTCGGAGAAAGATGTGGAGTCGAAATCTCCATCAATGACGGTATTATCATCACTATCATACTCACACTCTTGAATCTCTAACTCCGATCCAACCTACTCATCCTCATCCTCAAACAAGTTCTAAGAGTTAAGCTTCAAAGAATGCATCCCCTAGTAACAAGGTCTAACCTCAATAAACCTCCAAATTACCACAATGGGTAAATATGATTATCTAGATGTAGAAGGGCTGGTACATTTGTCTAGTTCTGTATGTACCCTCGGCATCAAGTGGTATAAAAGACCAAGGGTGCATCTGTCCATGTCTGTCACACAAAGCATCACAAACAGTGAGCTCAAAGAAGTCGCAATGGCCTCTATTCCTGCACATGAAGGGCATCTATGAGCTGTCCCAAAGTGTCCACTGATCAGATACCACTATCTGGCGCAAGTCATGGTGCACAGCATACAGCCGCTCCAAGAAAAGTAACATCTAAGTGAATCAAGTATTGAAGGACCACAGTATCTCCATCCTTGAGCACTTCCAAAAAATAGACAATGACTTGAGCTTTCTCCTGAAGAATACCAGGATATTATTTGCCTCCCTCATGTTAGTGTAACACCCAACCAAGCTTGCATGTGTCCTCCATCAATAAGTCTCACAATATGGAAGGAAACTCCTCCTCTGCCATATCTCCCATCCTTCTGCAATTGGAAGCATTATCCGAAATGGCGTTCTCTATGCCCATCTCTACAATGGCCCACTCTACCATCATAAAATCAACACCCCGCAACAAGTCTGTGCCTAGACAAGAGCAGACCAAGGTATTAATAATGCTCCTTTTCTTCACATCAATCCATCTATCCGAAAGTATGCTGCCCCCATACTTTTTTCATCCCTCACTAATTGGCTGAAGTGGAAGCTTCGAGCATGGTGGTATGTATCTTCTTATAATGCAATCCAATCCCATATGCTATGATCCCACCTCCACAACTACCTTGACCATTCTTTTCCATTGGTGTGTGTGCAAGACGTTGAAAGAGAGATCACCGTCTACTACTGTTTTGCTCATTTCAAACTCAGCTATGTGTAGTCTCATATCAAAATGAAGAAGCAACGGTACAACACTCTTTAGTATTCCTGCCGATGGTCTCTCTCTCCTTGACATCGTCAAGAGGAAGATCGTGAGTAGCAACAGTAGCCATAGCCAAGTCATCATAAATTGGACTGCATACTCATACAAGATATCATCTGCATCCGCCTGTGGCATCGCAATGCAACCTTAATCCCCCCTTCCACTTGATCTTGCTTGCACTTGAATTTGATGAAAAAATAATGGTGTGCTTTACAAACACAGATGAAGGGGACCAAGAAAAAAGAAAGAATCATAAATACTAGCTTCGTGAGTTGAATGTCCTTATGTCTTGCAAAGAGTGCAGCGGGCTGTTGCACACTGCAACGGGCTACAACAACAAAAGGGGACGGCGGACTGTTCTTGATTCTGAAATAGGCAGCAGCAGCCTAAATGTAGAGATGAAAAAAAGGTGCCGAATGTAGATGTAAGGGAAGGGGGCTGAATGAAGAAGTGAATGTAGAGGGGAGGGAAAGTTGAGGTGAGGAAGGCTGAATGTAGAGGACCGAGGTGAGGGAAGGGGAATGGGCTGAATGAGGAGTGAGGGAAGGGAGCTGAAGGAAGGGATCTTTAGGGAGAGCTGGCTGCTGAAGGGAGTTGTAGGAGAGGTGAAGGAAGTTGAAGGGAGGTTGTAGGGAGGTTGGAGCTGTAAGAGTTTAGGGGAACTGAAGAACAAGGAGCGGCTGCAGTCGGTGTAAAAGACAGCAAGGCAGCACGAATCGCGATGGGTAAGGTAAGTATGCAAACAGCCAGACATACAGTACGTGTACCGTATGGTACAATATGGTACCGAAAAACCCTATGGCACTTGTACCGGGACTACCTTAACATGTGGAGGTTTGCTCAGATTTCTTAAGTTGCTTTGTAGACCGCCTCAACTGGAAGGACTTGGAGCTTCAGTCTCGATAGCCTTTTGTAAGAGGAATCACCTCTTCTGCCTAAAGTTCTTTGGCTTGACACCTGTGGTAGGCTGAGATTTCTGTGAACAAACTCCTTTGGTCAGAGTGTCATTGTAGATTTTGGATATCTAATAGCATCCTCAGGTTTTTACTGAGACTGTTCTTTACCTGCACTTATTCTAGTCTTACAAAGGTATATATGTGCTCTTTCGCCAAGCCGTTTATAAAGAATCCACACAAGGTAGGAGGATCAATGAGGGAAGAGAACGGAAGCGATAAGGCTCAGCATACAGCAGAAGTTCCCAACCATCTTCCAGGCATTGGAGAAGATGGACCAAAGGCAGCAGCAGGGCGCAGCAAAGGCACCAGCAGCAGATCCAGCAGACCCTAGCAGTAGTGAAGAGCTCAAAAAGTGAGCAGATCAAAGAGGTGCTGAAGGGGAGCTGACAAAGGTCCGAGGGGCTCCTCCTTAAGCCATTTAAGACCTCATTTGAGAGGCATTCACCGAAAGGATTAAGCAGGAGTGCTATTTAAAAGTGGAGCATGCATGCTTTTTCTCCATCCTTCACTATCAAGCACATACATGCCACCATGCCTACTGTTTGCACCTAGAAGCTTTGAGCTTGGGTTTTTCATCATGCATAAACCTTTGCAAACTGGACATCCTTGCTTCATCACATATGGATGCAACAACTTCCTCTTTTATACTTTTCAGATACTTCAAAATCTTCTCATGTGGAGCCAAGACAAGCATTGTGTAACTACCTTTTGCCTTCAATGCATATGTGCTTGCAACCGCAACAATAAAACTGATAACTGACTTAGTGACTGAAACGAATCCCTTTCACCTTTAGTTGACCTATTTGTGCAGAATAAAGCGCCATGCATATGAATATACCTTCCTGACACAAACATATCTAATCTCAAAAATCAAAAATTTTGAGAGAAAAACTTCTGAGAAAGAAAAGAGAGAAAGGGGGGTGAAGGGGAGGGGGGGGAGAAAGAGAGAGAGTGTGCGTGTGCGCTTTTCACACTCCGAAGCAAATGTTATATTTAAATCAACACGTCCCTCCAAAAAATGAGAAGCATGCTTGTTTCAATCCACACAACTATGGTAATTTAAAAGTAACCCATCGACTAGAGAGAGATATGAAAACGATGAAGCAGCCTGACAAACCTCTTCAAGCCATCTATTTGAGAGAACAATGTTAACAAAGCCAGGCCCTGCGACACTTGTCTTTTCAATCATCAGAGACGAAGGTAGATTTTTTGCAATAGCCTACAAGAACCAACATGTTCTTTAGTGAAAGTGTTACAAAAACTAAAAATGTACAAGAAAGATCGCATTACTTGGGAAAATAGTAGGAGCATTAAAAACAAGTCACGCATTATATTTTTAAGCATGTGATTCGTAAGCAAGCTTACTCCTCTTATGCACCAACATAAATGTAATATTATATATTTCATAAGACTACAATATATCCAATCTTACAAATTAAAACTTGTATACAGCAAGTGAATAATGTAGCTGGAGGAGGCATAAACACCCTCAAAAGATAAATCATTGAAGCACAATAGCCGGCTACTACTTGGACAAAAATTCTTATAGAACTTGCATGTCCGTTAAGGTGACAAAAAGACATACCTTCATAAGATTAGAATATATCCAAATTAAAATGTTATATAATACAAGCGAATTCAATAAGGTAGCATACGCACCCTCAAAAGATAAGATAAATCATTGAAGCATAGCAACTGGCCACCACTTGGACGAAAATTCTTGTCTTAAAAACATGATAGTGCCCAGCTTGGAGATATCTTATCAACACACAAGACTCTAAGCAAACACGTTCGCAGCGATTCCATGTTTCATAAAGGACAAAAAAAAGAATAACTTACAATCTTCATAGTAAATTTTGATAAGCATTTGTTTATTACAACATTTACTAGACCGCATCTATGGTAGCTATCTTGTCATTTTCTTAGCGCACATTTGCAGAGATGCCAAAGCTCTTCTCCTCACTAACACAATCCACATCGCAGCACAGCGCTCCTTTCCATACACAACTAAAAACACAGGAAGTCACATGAAGGATCCATACCTTGGATTAGTTGGTATGAAAAGAGCGCAAAAGCGCTTAGGCAACAGTGGCACTCTAAGACAAACCAAGAACTCCCTGCTCAAAATCATATTGAAAAAGAGTATTGGCCACCATCAGGAAACAAGAATGGGAGCTAGTCCACAACTCAATGCACTACCTTTCCCGTTTGTCGTGTGATAGACGAAACGATATTTTCTTTTCTGCCATGAAGAAGATCTCTTAAGTGTGTATTACAATAGTAATTCCTAAGAATTCTAAAAGAAGAAATCACCCATGTCCTATCATCGAGCCCACCCTCTGGAAAGCTTAAGTGGATATACTATATGATATTGCTAACCAGCCCATACTTGACTTGCAGAATATCCCTCGCCCCAACACGCGCTCTTCACCATAGCCTGCTGCTTAAAAGTTCCAAAATCGTAAAACCAAGGATCAAGAGGGCCTCCAAGCAAAACTCCTAATCCATGGATGGGAGGTACTTCCCATGGATGCAAGCAATCACCAGACTATTATGGTTAACCATCTAATGGCCAAGGTATAGGGGTCTACTCTTGAGATACACATTAGTATAGTAAGCAGGCTGAGAGAACAGGCTTCTGTCTGAGGATGCAACGTCGATGAGAGCGCTAATTTTGTATCCATATTATCAAAAAGTGCTCTCCAAAATAAACCAGACATTCTTGGATCTGGGTCACTTACTATTGACTTAGGCATCCCATGAAGCCTTAAGATCTGTGCGCCATATGGTCCGCTTTGATAGTCTTCGCGACTTGGATGAAGGAGGCCTACTTGCTAAACCTATCAATTATGATTCAGATCCCATCATTCCCGTTCTTTGATCGTGGAAGATCAAAGATAAAATCCATAGCAATACTCTCCCATGGCCTCTGCAATATCGGAAGTAGCATCAAGAGTCCTAGAGTCTTTTGTACATCATACTTAACCTTCTTTTTTTCCAAAGAAAGGAACCTTCTATTAATGCTTGAAAGACTTCATTCAAACAATAGCCCCAAAGGTGCTGAGTATGGAAAAAACTAGGAAAAGGCTGAAAGAAAAACCGGCCTGTTCAAGAGAAACCCAGCTCATTGCCTAGGGAATCTCTGGTACTGGGGCTAACAGCCAAGTGGGGAGACTATACAACTAGCGAATCCCTCACGGAGTGAAGATGTAGAAGACTCCTGCAGGCCAAGCCTTGCAGAATCGAGCACGCCACTCAATAGTCGCTCTAGAGCCTGGAGTCCCACACTCCCAGGCGAAGCGTAGAGTATAGATGATATCCTTCCAGATGGCGACCATGGTAGCCGCCGGTGGAACCTGATGCTCACCCATCACGAGAATGCAACGAGCCACCCAAATGTTCCACGCAATGATACTGGCTACCACCTCCCAAACGCTATCCTCCAGAGGAGAAAGGGGAGCTAGGCTATCACGAGGTATTGCCTCATGGAGCTCTATCCTCTATATGCTCTAACCCTGTATCCGGTAGGTTGGGGAGATCTCATCGATCTAGAACGCGTGTCATCCCTCCGTCAACTAGGCCACCATCCTCCACATGTAGTCCCTCTAAAGACTCTGCATGCGGGTCATAATCCTGAGGGCTCCCATCCTGATCCTTGCTACTCTGCGACAACTCCAAAGGCAATGTGGAATCGTCTCCAGGAAACCACCAGAGCAACAATGGCACTACCCCTCCACTCGCATCTGCTCCAACCACAGTTCAATGGGCAAGCCTCCGTGGGCAGCCAGCTAGAAGAAGTAGGATATCTTTCTTGGCTGCAAACTGAACCATAACTGTGTCCAAAACCTGGAACGGACATCCCGAGGCACTCTCTGGGTCACCCAATGCCGCTCCCTCGAGGGGGTCCACCTCGAAGAGTCCATTTGAAGCCTCCTGCCAATCCGTATGGTATAGGAAAAGAAGGGCATCTCATCCCTCTGCTCGCCAAGGCCGCCCCTGGAGGACCAGAGCCACACTCCCGGATCCCACTGGACCTCCCTCAAGGGTCTACTCTCCCATAGCCAAAGGCGCCATCTAGGGGCATCCTCCTCCGAAATATTGAGAGGGTCAATATGCCACTCCTTCCCCAAACGTCCCACCACTCTAATCATTTGCCAGTGAATCCCATCAAGACTCTCATCCATCTCAAGGTCCCTCTCAGTGAGCGGGTGAAGTAGGCCTCCACAACCTACACGGTAGAAGCCGAGATGCGTTCTACCTCTCTGCATCATCATCTTTAAAGGGACACTAGTTCAAGAAAACTACACCAGCCAAGTGCTGTCCCTCCAAGCGTGGAGTCCCTCCCACTAGGACTCGGGGATGGCTAGATCGATCTCTCTCATCCGCTGCCTTGTCCCTCGCAGATGCGCTACGACACCGAGCCGAGCCTCTGCTTCCATGGATAATCTGCTCCATCTGGCAAAAGACCCGACCTGGCCACTATCCCACTATGCGTTCTACCTCTCTGCATCATCATCTTTAAAGGGACACTAGTTCAAGAAAACTACACCAGCCAAGTGCTGTCCCTCCAAGCGTGGAGTCCCTCCCACTAGGACTCGGGGATGGCTAGATCGATCTCTCTCATCCGCTGCCTTGTCCCTCGCAGATGCGCTACGACACCGAGCCTCGCCTCTGCCTCCATGGATAATCTGCTCCATCTGGCAAAAGACCCGACCTGGCCACTATCCCACTATGCCCAACCAATGTGCGTCGGCTATCCAAGCATACGCCCCTCCTGATCTCGGATGTTTGGGTGCCACATAAGGGATTGACGCTCAAACTCCTCTTTGCATTTGGGCGGAGCGCGAATGAGACCCCCTACTAGTCTCTGCCAAACCCTATGAAGGCTCCGCATCAAAGGGAAACTCTTTCCTGTAAGGAAAGCCTCTAAGAAGATCCACATGTGTGAAGGCTGCCACTGTCCTCCGGTACGTGGGGTGTTCCTGAGAAGCCCTCTCTGTAAGAGGAGCTTCCAAGGCTCTGCACCTGGAGTGAGGCCGCGAACAACCAACTTGCCTAGAAGGGCTCTGCTCTGCATCACCGTCTACCAAGCGACCTGGGCTCTAGTGTTCCGCTTGCCGTCCGATCCTGCCCAAAGAAAGTTCCGAACCAACCGTCGGAGCTGCCCGATGCATCCTCTGTGAAAGCACCAGCAAGAGGCGATATGATATACCAGACCATTGTGAGAAGGACCTGGTTTGCCACTCACCTTGCTCCAATAGAGAAGCTTGTGCCGAACGCTCTCAAGGACTGGAGCAATCTGCTGCTCTGCTTTAATATCAATACCAACTTGGTAACCGAGGTATCTCGATCTCTGGCCCCGCAGTATCCATCTGAAGCCAAAATCACTCCCCCACTCACGGATCTCATGTGTCTCCTCATGACCCGTGAAGAAACCTGTAGACTTTGTCCAATTGACCCACGCACCCGAGGCCTCGCAGTAGATAGCCAGGGCTCCCCTAACTCTCTCCAAACTCACTGTGGTACCCTCAACATACAAGGCCGTGTCATATGCAAACTCAGAGTAAAAAAGATCCTCCTCCTGTCGGATTAAGAGCCTCAACCCTGTGAGACCCGCCACCTATGATCTCAAGTAGTAGCCTAAAGCCTCTGTCACGAACAAGAAGAGGAAGGGAGCGAGTGGGTAGCCCTGGCGGACCGAGCACGACAGAGGAAAGGTCGCTCGTGTGTCCTCCAATAAGCATCTGGCCAGAGCTCCCCGCATAGAGCGCTGAAACTCCTCTGATCCATCTATCGGAGAAACCCAATCTATGCATAGTACCCTCCAGGAAGGACCACTCCACCCTGTCATACGCCTTCTCAAAATCCAAGGGAAGAACGGCCAACGGCTATGCATAGTACCCTCCAGGAAGGACCACTCCACCCTGTCATACGCCTTCTCAAAATCCAAGGGAAGAACGGCCAACGGCTATGACTCCTCCTTGGACCAATCCACTGCCTCCCAAAAAGTGAAGATGTTGTCTAGGATGCTGCGCTCCTAGACAAACCCCGTCTGTGTCGTGGATGATGTCAGTAAGATGGGGCCGTAACTGCAAGCTCAAGACCTTGGCGAGACCTTGGCGAGCTTGTAGTTGAATCACTACTTGGTGAAAAATGCAGTGATTGATGCACTAATAGCCAAAAACTAGTTGAACCAATCAACCAAAGAACGCACTAAGGTAATGATGGCGTCCAAATCCATTGCTTTGTACTTGTTCAATACCGTATTTTAAAGCTAGCACCAAATGTTTATTTAAGCTACAATAGACTAATTTCGACACGTGAATACTTCCTGCAATATATCAAGTTAATAAAAATCGGTAACTATGTATTCCTTGTTTCGATAGTTCTACATATATGTTATAACTTTCTATTGTTTTCTTCAAACACATCCTCACACTCTTTTGTTTCTTAAAGCGCATGCTCACAATCTTGGCGGTTTACAAGTAGGGGACAATGTTGACACATCCCTAGCACTCCTGAAACCTCTTATCTGCAAGCGAACACAAGAACACACCAACGTGAGGAAACTGAGCAGGCTGCTCACCACCCAACCATGACATCTACGGGATGTGATCCCGAATCAGGAGATGTCCCCTCCGAGCCACGAGCTGAGCTACTGGCACGAACTCCCAACGAGATCCTAACCAGCCTGGTGTCCCATACCACCAAGTGGCACTGTGAAGCCTAGGATCTGCTACTGGGCCTTAGGCTACGCTATGATGCAGGCGCGCATCCACGACTCAATCCAGGATCGGACCTAGCACCTGGGAACGAGACTTGCTCCCCTCGGCTCTCTGAGAACTGAACCTCTGGGCCCCTTATATAGACTCAGGTCCCAAGCGCCAAAAATAGCGAAGACCTCTAACTGGTTTGTACCCTTGCCACTCAACCCGAGAATCAAGCCTGCCTAGCTCTAAGCCTCCCCAGGCTACCTGAACTAGTCTTGTGTACCCAGTACACTTCAGATACCAATCCGTGCACATGACATACTTCCCCTCCTCTAAGAACTCACTCCTGAGTTCGCTAAAAACCTAGGAATGTCCTCTGGAGGTTTTGTAATGTCTCCCATGTTGCATCCTCCTCAACACAATTCTTCCACTTCATCTTGTATTCCGTGATAGTTCTATTACGAATCTGTCTATCACGAAATTCAAGGATACACTCAGGTTCGTCTGGAATAAAAGTCAAATCTGTAAATTCTATTATTTCTTAAGGAGAAACAAGTTGATCGTCCGCACCCACTACTTCTTTCAGTCTACTGACATGAAATAATGGATGTACTTTAACATCAAGAGGCAATTCTAGTCGATATGCAATTGGTCCAATTCTTTTAATAACCTTGAACAGACCACAGCATCTGGGAGATAATTTCGGAACCAAACCAGTAGTCAGACTCTTGGATTCCTTGGGAATTCGCAAATATATCATCGTTCCTTCAGAGAACTCTCTAGGTGATTAGCATAAAATCTGTCCCGATCTTGGGCACTTCTAATAGACTCTTTGGCAAATTGCAACATTTCCTGCATGTCTAGCAAGAAGGTCTTTGCAGCATCATTTTGGATTCCCTTTAACCCAACCATAACTGGTGACTTAGGTTGAAACCCGTACATAAGCATAAAAGGACTCTAACTAGTACTCGAATGCTTTGCACTGTTATAAGCAAATTCTATCATAGGTAGATAATCTTCCCATGATCTCTTACAAACATATGCCCGAAGCATATCTTCAACCAATTGGTTGATCTTCTCTGTACTGCCATCGAATTGTGCATGATCTGAACTCATACTTAGAGTAGTTTCTAACTTCTCAAAAACAAGTGTCCAAAAGGTACTTGTAAACTTTGAGTCCCTGTCATTGACTATGTCAGAGGGCAAACCATACAGCTTAAACAAGTGGTCCACAAACTCGTGAGCCAGCTGATCAGCTGAAATAGTTGTTCTAGTAGGTAAGAATCGAGCCATTTTTGTCAGACGGTCGACTATGACCCAAATGGAGTCATGACCCTTGCGCGTTTGAGGTAAACCAGTAATAAAATCCATGGAAATACTTTCCCATTTATTACATGGAATTTGCAATGGCTGTAATAAACCCGCGCTTCTAAGGCGTTCTGCCTTAGTAACCTGACAAACCTGGCAACCTACCACATAGTTTTCAATAAATGCACGCATCTTAGGCCAATAAAAGGTATGCTTCACAAGAGACAGAGTCCGATGTATACCCGGATATCCAGCACTAGGAGCATCATGACACTCCCAGAGAATCTTGGACCGAAGTTCCAGAACATCTGGCACACAGCAAGCCGTTCCTAATCATCCACTGACATCTCGCCGCGTGTACCGTAGGAGGCACAATCCCTGAGTCTTGGTCAACCATGGAGCTCCCATCCTGGACTTTCTGCCAATAAGAACTGAAATGACTATCAATTGCGCAAAGCCCTCTCAAGGATTGAAATAGGTCTGAGGATGTTTCCGTAAATGACATAGCATCATTTACAAACTTGACTCGACTTAAGGCATCCGCCACACTATTCAACGAACCCTTGCGATAACGTATTTCAAAATCAAAATCTTGCATTAATTCTGCCCATCTAGCTTTCCGTCCCCGCATCACACACATACTTGATTGACTGATGATCGGTCAATACAAGAAACTTCGAACCATACAAGTAGTGTCACCAAACCTTCAGGGCATACACGACTGCATAGAGTTCTTTTTCTAGTGTGGACCAACAATATTGGGTGTCGTCTAGCTTCTTACTCTCAAAAGCTACAGGTCTGCCCTCTTAGAATAAAGCTGCCTCAATTGCAAAATCACTCGCATCGGCCTCTAAAACATAAGGCCGGGTAGGATCAGGTAATGCAAGAACTGGTGCTTCCTTGATAGCTAACTTCAAGGTTTCAAAAGCCTTGTTCAATGCATCATTCCAAGAGATCGGCTGACTAGACCTGCGTCCGCGACCTTTCAATATGTTTGTCAAGGGTGCCGTAATGTGTGAATAATCACGCGCAGAATTTTATAGAAATACCATAAATCCTAGGAAAGAACAAAGTTGTTTCACAGTCTGAGGGATAGGCCATTCTAAAACCTTCTGGATACGATCCAGATCAATGCTAATAACTTCAGAAGAAATCTTGTGTCCTAAATAAATGATCTCCTTCATAAAGAAGTCACATTTACTCATCTTGGCATAGAGCTTATGCTGTCTTAGAAGAACTAAGACAATCCGGAGGTGTCCTATGTGATCCTCTAGCATTCGGCTATATACCAAGATGTCATCTAAGAACACTACAACGAATTTGCCCAGAAAATCTCGGAACAAATCGTTCATCATTTGCTGGAAGGTGGCAGGAGCATTGGTCAAACCAAAAGGTAATACAAGAAACTCGTAGTGGCCATACCTAGTTCGAAATGCGGTTCTATCTATGTGTTTAGCATACATACGGATTTGGTGATAACCCGTTCGCAAATCAATCTTAGTGAAATACTTCGCTCCGGCCAAACGGTCTATTAGATCATCGGAACGAGGTAGAGGGTATCGATTCTTAATTGACACTTTATTCAATCGTTTATAATCTATACACATTCTCCATGAAGTATCTTTCTTCTTTCTTAAGAGGACAGGTGCTTCCCAAGGTAATTTAATTGGGCGAATATAGCCCATATTCAAATAATCATGTACCTGTGAAGCTAACTCATCCTCCTCAAGCTGGCTCATCCCATAAGGTGGAACACTAATAGGTTGAGCCCTAGGTACTAAATCTATGCGATGGTCTACTGCCCGTTCTAGAGGTAAACCTTCGAGCAGTTGAGCAGAGAATACATCCATGAAATCATCTAACAACGTTCTCAATTCACGGTGTTCAAACACACTTAAATCATTCTTGTTATTTACAGAGACAACAAATGAAGAAAGCGGAATCAAAACACACTGATAGACATCATAATGAGAAGTGTTTAATATATTCCGAAGCTGCATCGCAGATACAATAGGTCCCTGAGAAGAGGGAATATTATCACACTGAATACAAAATTGGGTGTCCTTATCCAAAAAAACAAATGAAGAAAGCGGAATCAAAACACAATTATAGACATCATAATGAGAAGTGTTTAATATATTCCGAAGCTGCATCGCAGATACAATAGGTCCCTGAGAAGAGGGAATATTATCACACTGAATACAAAATTGGGTGTCCTTATCCAAAAAAGAAAGAGTATGGTCCTTCCATCCAATCCGAATATCGTGGGTTTTAAACCACTCTATTCCGATTAACAAGTCCACATGCTCCAAGTGCATGACATAGCACGTAAGAGCCACTGTGTATTCTTGAATCCGGATAGATAGCGCTTCAATCTTGCGATCCCAAAACTGCTTCCCAGCTAGAAGCTGCATCTCATAGGTGTGATCGCTAGGTATCGTGGACAGCCCCATCTTCTTCACAAGTTTGTAATTAACAAAGTTGTGAGAGCTGCCCGGGTCAAAGAGAATGTGAACTCTTTGGTCCCTAACTTCTCCATAAACTCGGAAAAGATCATGGGAACCAAATAACGAAGTATTAAAAGTGCAATTACAAGAAAGTGGGCAGGTAATGACATTTACAGAAATACCTGTCATCGACACTTATTAGCTCCCTTAGCTTTGGTACCCAAACCCGCCTGGAGCTTCGATCCCAACGCTTGCTTATGGTTCTTGCGCTTAGGACAATCATTCTTAGTGTGGCCCCGCTCCTCGCAGATGAAGCAACGTCCCTCTTTCTTTAGCTTCAAGGTACGAAGGAAACGAGCACGACCATTCTTCGCCTGAGTCAAATGTTTCTTGGAGGCGTTGTCTATAGACTTCGACCCCCCAATACCAGTGGTAGACTGGAAGAACTTCCTCTTGTTCTTCCCACCCGTGTCGGCAACTGTGGTTCCCTTTGCACTGGCCATGGTATCATCATAAATACGCGCGTAATTCATGGCCTCTTGCAACGTGGTACACTAGTTGTTCTTGATCTGTAACTTGTAGGAGTCAGGCAAACCATCCACACAGAAACCTAACAAGGTCACTAGATCCATCTTTGTAGCTCTGGTTTGCAAATCCCGAAACCTCTGAAGATAAACCTCAAAAGTCAAATTCAGCTTGGACATATCGAGGGTTTGAGCTTGCCTACGATATCGTAATCTTTCTCCTTCAGAAACTCTTTCCTGAAGACCCCTTCGAATTCTATCCATGTTGCAGACTTGGGTTGGAGTTCCTTCCACCACAATAAAGCCTTTCCTGACATAAACCCGACTACAAGCTGTATTTTCTTTTCATCTGGGTAAGGGTGAAACTGGAAGTGTACTTGCCACTTGTGCAACCAAGTGTCAACAACCTCCTTGGTACGAGACTTCTCGTCTCCGGGAAAAGGATCTGGAGTGATGTTCGGACCTAACACTGAAGCCATGGCATCCACATGCGTGAGCGCCTGAACAGTGCTAGTCAAAAGTGTGAGTGTAGTATGAATCCCTTGGAGTTCCTCTGTCAACCCTGTTTGATTCGTGTTAACTTGCTCAAACTTGCCATCAAGAGCAGTGGTGAATTCACTGAAGGCTTTCTTCGTAATCAGATCATCGTAGAGACCCTGGTCATCCTCCACATGGTAGTTCATATCCTGGTCTCCCATCGCAAGCTCAGGGTCTACAGAATCAGCCATAAAGGATGTGGAGTGAAGGAGCTCTGAAGGCCAAAGGGAAAGGAGAGAGTCGTGAGGAAAGGAGGGGGCAGCAGAGAACGGAATCCCAAAGCAGGCAGCAAACAACGATCTGCCTGGACATTTTGTTAGAGGGGAGAGCGTTGAAGCAGAGGAGCAGCAAGATGGCGAACTGGAAGGCTATGAGAGAAGGGATGTTCCTACTCAGAGTTGCGATTCAGCAGCCTGAGCTAACGGGTGATACTAGGTGAGGGCGGGTGGATGGTTGGCTATGCGCACTCATGGACTGCGAACTAGAGCATGCGAGATGGCCGCCTGAACAAAGAGCGCCATACTCCAGGCTTATAGCAGCCTGCACGTCAAAAAAAACAGACCCCTACTTTTGGTAGGGCTTTTGCTTTTTTTAGCTTTCCAAGCCCAAATTTGGACGCAGCTTTCCCCAGCCTGATTCGCGCCCAAGCCAGTCCCTCGAGACTGTCATCTGCTGCGCACCTCCATCCTCACTCCAGCCATCAATACCCGCTCCCTAACTCTCATCCTGAAGGTTGCCCGCTGCCTTCCATCCCGTCCTTGCTCTCTGCTTTTATTCTGAAACTCGCTCCTACTTCTTTCCTGCGCCAACTCCTACAACTAACGAACTGCTCCCAAGCTCTTCCCCTTACTGACGACCTTTGTCATGGCCTCTCTTCCACTCCACCTTGCTACTTGCGAATTCACCCTTTCTCTCTCTCTCTCCTTCCTTCTTTCCCCATCTAACCGCCATCCTTAACCATGAACCATAAGGCACGTGCAGGGTAATAAACATGAATTTCGAAATTAGGGCATACCTAGAGGAAAAAATCGTCCAAAATTCTTGAAACAGAAGTTCCTACCTCAGGAGTTGGCTCTGATACCAACTGACACATCCCCAGCACTCTTGAAACCTCTGATCTGCAAGCAAACACAAGAACACACCAACGTGAGGAAGCTGAGCAGGCTGCTCGCCACCCAACCATGACATCTACGGGATGTGATCCCGAATCAGGAGATGTCCCCTCCGAGCCACGAGCTGAGCTACTGGCACGAACTCCCAACCAGATCCTAACCAGCCTAGTGTCCCATACCACCAAGTGGCACTGTGAAGCCTGGGATCTGCTGCTGGGCCTTAGGCTACGCTATGATGCAGGCGCGCGTCCGCAACTCAATCCAGGATCAGACCTAGCACCTGGGAACGAGACTTGCTCCCCTCGACTCTCTGAGAGCTGAACCTCTGGGCCCCTTATATAGACTCGGGCCCCAAGCGCCGAAAATAGCGAAGACCTCTAACTGGTTCGTACTCTTGCCACTCAACCCGAGAATCAAGCCTGCCTAGCTCTAAGCCTCCCCAGGCTACCTGAACTAGTCTTGTGTACCCAGTACACTTCGGATACCAATCCGTGCACATGACAAATGTGGAGACACGTTTGGTTACCGCACTGCGAAGAGTTACATGTGGACTACGATGAAGAGTTATGTCTGGGATTGACAAGCCTCAAAGCTCGACTTATTACAATGATGAAACTCTTATTTTCCCGAGATTGGAGAGCCACGTAACACTCGCTAAGAGGAGTGAGAATGTTACGTGCTCTTCCTCTAATGACAGTTGTCTTTTTGTGCAGACCAGAGTCTGCTGAACAATCTAAGCATGTTGGAATCATCTCACTCACGGACACGCACAAATCCTCTCAGGCTCACATTGGCACATTTTTGACATATTGTTTCTCGACGTTCGACTACGATTACGACTATTGACATTCAAGTATATGCCAATTTCTTATCCATTCGTGAGACTTATCCTCATCGCTAATACTCTTGGCCTTTATATTCTCGGCGTTATCTCGACACCCAGGGAAGGGCCTGTTCCTTGCGATTATAACTCTTTGAGAAAGGAAGTGTGCCGCCTCCCCGCCCACACTGTGTGGTTGTAATAATTATATATTATATATTATAATATAAATATTTTTAATTACTCATCCATTCAAAATTTCTTGTTTTTAGTCTGAATTCTTACAACATTCCTCTCATTTAATGCATGTTATCGATGCAAGAGAGCAAGAAATCCAAGATGGATGCAAGATTGAAGGGCGACTAATAGTCAACCTGATAATATTGTATAAACTGCAACGAGGATCAGTTACTGTATCGCCTTATTCATGTATTTGTTGGACTTCAGCTTTCGAAATATGGACATCACAAAATCAATAATAAATTACCACCACTGACATTTGCAGGGAGGATTGGGTCCTAACGGACCCTGCGTCGCGTTTCATGTCCACTATTTTACTCATTTGCTTTTTTCCTTGAAAAGTTTGATAAAATAATAGGATTCAACTTCAATTTAGAGTTAGTAGTTCGTGCTCCACGATGGAAAGGCAACCTGCCGCAAATCTAGTTTCCTTTTGCTTTGCATTGATAAAAGAGAAGAGTGGGAACTCCCAGAAGAGACTAGGATTAGTCAAGAACTAGAAATCCATGCATTTCACTAATTTAATGGGTTAAAGCATTGGTTTGTGTAGCACTTGGAAGAGTGCAAAAAGGCTCAAACTCCTTAACCTCATGTAAGCCATGCCCTAGCTACATGAACGATCGTGAAAACTGGTCTCATAAAGATTACTCATAAATAAGTGAAGGACTGCACGATCTCTAGCAACTCCCCTCGATAAGCAAAACTATGTCGGCTCTCCGATTGTGGAGCCGACGCACTGCAACTTCCACATTCTATGCGATCTATCCAGGTGCTTGGGTCAGGACATCGTAGAGTGATGTCATGTATGTATGCCAAGCACCAGGATCTATGATGGCATTCCCTCGGGGAGAAGCCCCGATGCAATGGTAGGGTGCTCTCCTCAAAATGATTGCATTGCCTCATCCATCTTTTGTGAGAGGAAAGCTTGCCTCTTTCGGCATGCTAGGCGGCATGAGATGTGCTACACCTCAAGCGTTGTCAAGAGCCCCAAAGCCCACTCAGGCATGAGGTGAGATTGGCACTCCTCATCAAACCATGGGTTCTTGGCCATCTTCCCAACTAGGGGATGTGATGCAGAGCAGGTCATATGGAATGATCTGGCAGCTACATCTGAGACAGGTAAGATCTGCATCACCACCAAGCGAGATCATAGCCCACAAGTCAAGTGGCTCATATATACGGCATCAAGGGCATGACTAGAGGCAAAAGGGTCTCCATCTTGCGATTGGCATGGCAATCGAGATGCTGAGTTCAAATAGGAGTGGTTGGTGCCAAGTGGGGGGAGGAATAGTGAGTCATGTACACATGATACAAAGGGTGGGGAGTCCATAAGTGAATTTGTCTCCCCTCCATGTGGGAAACTAGTCAGCCCTCGGGATAACGGCCATCTCTGGAGGGAAACTTTGAAATAGGGGCTAACACCAGAGAGAAGGACTCACAACCAACAAATCCCTCACGGCACAAGAATGTAGAAAATGCGCCAAGCCTTGTAAAAATGTGTCTGTCTTTCAGCAATCACTCTAGAATCCGATGTCCTGCACTTCCAAGTGGGGACATAGGGTGTAAACCAATCCTAGCTATCGTGACTATCTCTAGATTGATAGATCTAGAGATTGCTAAAAAACAAGCATAAATTTGATTAAAAGGTCAGCTAGATTGGTATTTGGTGCTTTATAACATTCAACCCCCTGGCAGTTCTAATTGCAACCATATGCTACTCTACTTTGTACTCTACAGCAGATACACCGAGTTCCATTAGTCTAGGCGTCTTGATTGTTTCCTCAAAGAGGCAAAAACCTTTACATTCAAAAGTTAGATTTTCGATAGAGAATTGATAGCCATTTTCATTTTGTATACACATTCTTTAGGAGCACACTATGGTATCTCGGTGCTTAAATCAAAAGAGAGAGGTTCCACAAGCCAGCTGTGTGCCTCACGTATCCAATGTCTAAATCAAGTGCACTTTCTTTGAAGAGAGAAAGTAAAATGTTAAATGGAACGTTCTGTACATCCAATTTTAATTTGGGGATCGGTGGATTATTATCAAAACAGAAAGCTCCATGAATCAGGCTGCCTTCATTTGGGAACTTTATATGCATCTTGCAAGAGAAAGTGTCGACAATTACACATCGATGACGATACGAGGTCTGGAAAAATTGCTCTTGTTTCGATGTCATGGCTCGAATAACACTAACTCAGCGCAAAAGAGATAGTAGGACCGTTACCTGGCCCACTGCATTTGGACTCTTAAAGTCCGAAGTTTTCCCTTTTATGGTCGACCAAATCTTCATGGCATTGTTGCTGCAAAAAACAGTGAGCCATGATTCATTGAAATTCGCAATATCAGCACGTACAGAATTGTGAAAACAGAGTCAGAACGCACCATTGATAATCCCCAAACTTAGTAGTGCATGCAGCCACGATGGGCTCCATACCACCTTCTTCAGGAAATGTCGCGGCCAGAGACTCTCTGACGAGCCTTGCAAGTTGGTGGCGCACGGATCCGCCGCTAGCAGCAGCCTGAATGGATGTCAACAGGCCTAATTACACGGGCAGCAGACGGAAATCAAGGGGAAAACTTTCACTGAAACTCGCGAGACAAGGAAGCCTACCGTATGTTCACCATTCTGCTGAAGGACATCCCCGGCCATCGCCAGGCGGGCTGAGCAAGAAAGACGACAAGGAGTGGACAGCTGCACAGAAAGATTGCTGCAAGGGGAAGATGAAAGGAAGGAAGAAGTGAAGGAGTGAGTGTTTTGTTGAAAGAATGAGGAAGTTCTTCGGGGAAGGGGATGGAGTGGAGGGCAAAGCATTGCCATGGAAGGAGGAACGGAACTCTAAATTAGGGTTAGGGTTTAGAATCGTACCTGAGGTTGGGTAGAGCACACACCAATTTTTCCACTTTCACGAAAAACACGCTTATAACTCTTCTTTTTATTAACTTTTTTACGTTCTTCCTTAGCTTGCTTGGCACGTCCCTCTATTAGGTATCATTGTTTCGAAGGCAACCTTTGTATTGGCTCCGGTCCTCAGATTTGTATTCCGATATCACAGGAATCTTCTTCACACCACAGTATGTCCAAACAAGAATCTTCCTTCTTCACTCCACAGTATATCAAACACAATATATCAAAGACAAGAATCTTCTTCACACCACAGTATATCAAAACATGAATCTTTCTTCTTCACACCACAGTATATCAAAACAGAACAATAAAGATTTTAGATGTATTGGTGTATAATTGTTAATCTTCTACCACATGTTAGATCCTTTTTGGTTCCTTTTTTTTTAATGGCACAGAGATGACACTAACACAGTAATGAGCCACCTTTGCTCACTCAAAATTCGATTTCCTACAAGTTTGCTAAGTTGAGTAGATTGTTGAAAATGACCATGTAGTGTACTACTCATATCATGAATCATTTATATGACGTCTATAGACACCAAAGCTGCTAGTCACATGGAACTAGCTGACAAGCATGTTCAATGCTTCCTTCATGGAAGGGATTGTTGCGGTATGGAACACAATGGTCTACTAAGCTAGGGTCAAGCTATGGAC
The DNA here is from genome assembly GCF_047967505.1 of Dipteris shenzhenensis. Lineage (NCBI taxonomy): Eukaryota > Viridiplantae > Streptophyta > Polypodiopsida > Gleicheniales > Dipteridaceae > Dipteris > Dipteris shenzhenensis. The sequence continues at coordinate 46,581,359 of NC_141609.1, read as the reverse complement.
GTTCCTTATGTCCTCAAATGCAAAGATGAGTTCAGTGCCTTATGGTTGAGTGGTGAGTTCTAAATATTGCACTTTATAGTCTGGTACCTAGTCTATGGTTCAATGAAGATGAACTCGCTTAGTAAACTCAACTTTGATTATAATAACTAACTTGGATCTTTTATGATCTTGAGAATTCTATGTTTAAAAATTTGTTAAAAACTACTTAAGATACCCAGAAACTATGTCATGGTTTTGTTAAGTTTAATCTATAAGACAAATATGAGTTAAGTACCAAAGTAAGAAAGTTCGCCTTGGCCGGTTGATGCCCAAGATTCACGGAGACCGAAAAGATGAATGTGTCTAACTCAACCACTTTGGAAGATAAAGGTCTATAGTTACCTTATTGTCAAAGGAGTATGGCAAATCACTACCAGAATGGAGTTGAGATCCAAGGACATCACGAACGTTGTGGACGTCATGACCCACTACAGCAAATCTTGTTGTTGTGAAAGATTGGGTAGTGTGGGATGCAGAGGCCATGGCAATCATCATCGGCACGACCGTGGACGCTATCCTTCCACACATATAAGTAGCAAAATGTTAGCAGAGGCGTGGAAGGTGCTCAAGGAGACATTTGAGGTGAACAAAAAAGCTTTAATGCTTGTTCATGATACGGATCTTTCTGTAGGACTTCATCACAAAGGTGAAAGTAGCAAGAGATCAACTCGCAACAGCAACAACAACAATTGGTTAGAAAATGGATCCATGGACCTACTCTTTTAAGGGTTCATGTGATGACCATGCTTGTAGGACATATAGATATCAAGAACTATTTCAAGGAAAGATAGTATTTAAAAAGATACAATTATGAAAGTGTAGATGTGTTTTCCACGATGGGGAGTAGTCCATGCCACTGTAAGCATCTATGTCATCCATGCCCATCTCCAAACAATCTCCCAAAGTTTAGAGGAGAGAATTAAGCATGATATATCCTAAGATAGAAAGACAACATATATGGGGGTAGTCCACACCCATGAATAAAGAAATGAAAAAGTGAGAATGGGGTAGCATTAATCATTGAGCTTCCTCAACAAGAGGATGCCTTCATTCAAGGTTGATGCAGACTTTTAATACTAAGGCTATAATACCATGTTAGATATCACTATTCACTCTAATACCATGTTAGAAAGCATGGGGACTCTTGATACTGTGTCAGAGATCATGACCAATCACCCTCAAATGAAACATAGCAAAAACTCATTGACAACACAACACAAAAGCCTCTCTTTGGCCCTACACTCGATTAGTACCAAATATAGTGGAATGATGCACATTAAGAAAAAATGCCGAATTCATTACTGAAGATCACATCACTTTGTTCCTTGATCAAGGGGCTCATAATTACATAGCTATCAATGGGCTTTTGATTACATGTTGCTCTCAAAGAGGTTCAATCATTTTGACCCTACTAGAATATACAACACTTTCCTTGCAACTTTGAATAGATGTTGTTGATCGTGCATGCCTTTCAATAGGATTTTTTGTGCTCGCTTAACTTCACAGCTCCTTGGATAGTTTGACTCCCCTTACACAAGGGCTCTCATTGTGTGACTTCTAGCCCATTGCTCTAGCATCCATTGTGCGACTACTAGCATGTCACTCAAGCTTAGCGTAGCTTAGTAGCTTTGGTTGTGGGTGTTCACTTGCTACTAAGCTTCATAGTTGTTGGATGGTGGATTTGTGACGTCTTGCACATGGCTAAGCCATGTCTTGCACACTACTAAGCCTCATCTCCCATCTGCAATTCCTTCATTGAGAGCTCCCTTCTTGCACACCATCTTATAAATGGCAGTGGTGTTAGTCAGTTGGTCAATGCCACAAATTTTATTAGAGAATCGTGAAGAGATGACCTCTGGATTTTTTGTTTATGAGCCAACCCCTAAATCAATGTTTTAATTTGTAATTTCAGTAGTCATTCGAGACAATTAACTTTGGGACCCAAACTAGGATGCTTGGAGGGTTAGCTTGCTGTTTGAATCCAATGTGGGACTCTTACCTTTTGAAACATAGTTCAGGTTACCTAGAGGTTTACTTGTCATCCAAATCAAATCTGAGATGCATTTCGAAACCCAATCTGGGATACCCATGTGATTTAGGTTTCATAAGAAGCCAAATACATCTTTGTACTTCAGCATCAGTGAGAAGGCTGAATACTACTTCATATGTTGGCATTATGGGGAAGGTTGAAGATTGTTTATCATCTACCTCATTGTCCTTCTCATGATAAGGGGGCTTATATGTAAGGGGCGAGGACCATTTTCTGAGTGAAACCTTTCGAGCGTACGAGTGAAGGGGAAAAAAAAGCTTCCAACTATGTAACAACATGGCAAGAATGGATCAGAAGAAAACATAGTTTCACTTAGAAATATGCAAAGTATTATAGGAATGCCTATTTGATACAAAAATCTTTTGGTGAATAATGTAATGGGATGGCTTTTGAAGAAACCCACATGTAGAGTATTTTTATCTATAAAAATTCCCTAATGATCCTTCTTACAACTTTTACTTAATAGGGAGTGAAATTGAAAACCCTCTCTCAACCCATCTTCATGAAAGGTTTTTTCCAAAGAAACCTCATTGAATCAAGCTGTACAAGGTAATTTTGCTAGCGAAACCCCTTTGAAGTAGGTCTTCCAAGGTAGTTTCACTGGCGAAACTACCTTAGACAACACTTTTAAAAGTGTCATAACTTTCACATACAATGTCCAAATATAGTCATTCAGCCATTAATTGATTGAAAAATGCCATTTGAGCACATCTACAAGGTTATATTTTACAAAATCTTGCATATATGGTTGTAAATCCTACATGTATTTTATGATAGTAGATATGAAAGGCCAAAGTTAGTACTTATTTATAGTAATTTTATCTTCTTTAGAAATGTATTCATAAATGTCTTGTTATTTATGCTATAAAAGCACTAGAAAGCTCTTATCATATTGATACAAACGTTTTAATAGCTAAGTAATTATGTATGTGCATTGAGAGTGACTATAAGGATGTTTCTTAAAGAATTTAATTTTCAAAACTCTTTTTAGGTAATAACAGAGGCACAAAGGATGTCTATGAATAATAAAATTTACGTTATGTGAAAGTGAATGAGTGACTATTCTGTATATTTTTATGATAAAGGGATCTAGTTCTAGGGAAAAAAACCACTTGAAAAACACGGTCGATAGACCTTCTCGTAGGTTTTTGCTTGTATAAATGACGCACCCTATGTAAGACATTTATCTCTAACAGCATGTGTTGGTTACAAATTGAGTACCTAAGTACTCCACCTCCATCAAGCTTGATGTATTCTCCAAGCTAGGAATCTCTCCTGAATGATTTTCCCTAATGATGCCGAAACTATTGCTATTGATTGTTGGCGATTCTACCAAGACTTTCCCATGACGTTATTACTATAACTTGTGGCGGGGTCCCGTGTGACTTTCAACCACCTTGCTTGATGTGTTTGTATCGCTAGCTCCCTCGATCTTGAGGCTTACTAGGGCTTAGTCCCTTCAACTCAAACTTTTGTCTTGCTTTGTCCTTCAACTCATCCTTTTCCTTAGCCTTATTTTTGTCCTTTGCTTCATTCTTGAATTTCTTCACTTTAGGGACTCAACATTATCCCTAGTTCTTGTTGAAGCTATGTCCTCATGGTACTAATGATAGCTTGCTTCATTATCCCTAAGGCGCTAATTATAGGAAACAATAACATGATACTACCTGAAAGAAAAACCAGCCTATTTACGGAAAACCCAACTCATTGTCTAGGGAAGCTCTGAAATAGGGGCTAATAGCCATGGAGAAGGACTATACAACTATTGAATCCCACGTGAAGTTAGAATCTAGAAAATGCATGCAAGTCAAGCATACTCGTCTTCTGGTAGTCACTCTAGAATATGATGTCCCGCGCTCCCAATTGGCGTGTAGGGTGTAAAAACTTTCCTGTCAGATGGCAACCAAAGTGGCCAAGGGTGGAAGCTTGGGGCACCAACTCCCTTTGATAAGAATACCTATCAGAATCTTGACTTTGAGATGAATTTACCAAAACCATGAGTAAAAATTAGTCAAATTAGCATGCTTGTGTTCTACAATAAAAGAGCTTCAAACATATCTTTTACACCTTGAAATTTGGGTAACACATGAAAAAGCTACATGATTTTAAAAGGAGATGGGTTTTCATATTTTAGTGTATTTTTTGTTTGATCCGCCCTCATCCAAAAGACCTCCCTCCTTGGGCCTCACATATTATGAAAAATATATACAAATCATGAAATTTTGCATATTTTTCAAGGTAAATACCTTCTATTCTGTAGGAGGGGGGACCTAATATCTTCATATTTCTCCCTTCCATATTTTAAAAATTTGCAGGAAATCCATGCATATTCTATATGGACCTTGTCCCCCCATACCCCCAATTTTGGACAAGGGTAGTAACATAATACATATTGAGTTGGTGCTCCAAGGGTGGAAAACAGTGCTCGCCCGTCACACAACACACACAAGCATGCATGCACGCACACGCATACAACCCCCATATATGTGCGCACATACACGCATGCACGTGCGTGCACACACATGCACACCATATACGTGTGTGCATGGATGCACGTGCATGTGGGCATTGCGCACACGTGTGCACATGTGCATGTGCGTGTGCGTGTGCATGTGCGTGTGTCTAACTGTCTACACACACGCATTGTCCATTCTATCTAAGCACTTCAGTTAAGATGTGAAACACCCAATTGCATTGTCATCTCGATATGTAAAAAGTGTTTTACACCATGTGGATTGAAATTATCGAGACATGGTTGGAGTGTGTGCGTGTATGTGTATCTATCTACACACACGCATTGTCTATTCTATCTAAGCACTATAGTTAAGATGTGAAACATGCAATTGAACTCTCATCTCGATATATAAAAAGTGTTTTACACCATGTGCATTGAATTTATCGAGAGACATGGTTGGAAACCCAGGCTCTCATGCACACGTGCTATTTGTCACTAAACATTCAAAATACAGAACACACACAAACTCTAAGAAAGAGAATACAACATACAGGATGTGTAGAGCATCTCTTTTTTCTTGGGATTGAGAGCTCTTACTTTGTTAGCATTGAGGCTTGGGTTTAAAAGAGATTGGAGTTAGGGGGTGTTTTACACATCTGGGTTTGTGGGATTGTGAAGACTTTCACCTCTTTAGTATCGGGACTTGGGCAATTCTTTGAAGGAAATTAGAGTTTAAAAGGTGTTTTTTAAGTCTAGAATTCTACGTTCCACAAGTGCGGAATATAGGCTTTCGTGTGCTTTGAATTAGACTTGGTTGCATCATCAGGGATTAGATGAATGTAAAGGAGGGTTTTGAGATATTCTCTCTTTCATGGGAATACTATCATACCTAGGCTCTATATATACAGGAAGGAATTGTTGCGTTGTGGTAGTTATAGTAACCATGGCTACATAACCTCTAAAGTGTGTCATAAATAGCCCAAAGTACATGACAGAAACCAACTAAGCTACTTGATCCTATGTGGAATTTGGTGGCACAGACACAAGACGATTGCATCCCATAAAGATGCCCGGCTTTAAAAAATGATGTGAGTAGAGATGCTCCATGTATAAGATGCCATTTTTAAGGTGATAGTAAGCATTATATTACTAAGTGTGCAGGGCCCAATGTGAAAGAGTACAAACCAATTGCGAGAAAAACTCACAAATTATCGAGGGTTTGTTAATCTTTGTTGCAATGTGGGAGTGTGTGTGTGTGTGTGTGTGTGTGTTTGTTTTAATGAATCTACCTATGTTCAGTGAATTAGCCCATGTTTCAACTAAGAAAAACTATTTGTAGACCTTCCTCTTTTTGTTTTCCCCCCTCCGAATACAAAGGTTTGACTCTCCTCGCACCCCTCCCCTAGTGACTACAACCCTTGCATGACACAATAGAATGAGGATTGAGGTGTTGATCTATGGTTTCTTGAAAAATCAAGGTAATATAGAAAATTTTCCTTTTGGTACATCATTTCTTTGTAGCTTTCTTCAATTGAACCATGCATTATGTAGAAGATCTTGAGGATTGAGGTGTTAATCTATGTTTCCCAAAAGATCAAGGTAATAGGATGACTAGACCCTTCATTAATACATGATCTACCTTTTGGTACACAATGCCTTTATAGCCTTTTGAATTAAATCTTTGTAGATTTTTAAATTGAACCTTCATGACTACTTTTCAATATCTCTTCTGCATGATGAACAAGGATGTAGAGAGGATGGGCGATCTACCACTCTCCTTTCTTGATCAATGTTCCCGATTTCTTGCCATGGTGGCTAGCTCTTCCTTCTTTTTGCATGTCCTTTCAGTTGATCTAAAGTAGAATGGAGCCTCTAAAGTTACTTCTCACTTTGTTGTTTGCTCTATAGACTACATTGTGCTTCTTGCTTCTACTCATTCTATCATACACTTTGTTCCAGTCTTTGTTTTGCATTTGACTCTACCTCGTGCTTTGTTCTTTGTCTTACATGTATTGGATTAGCCTCTTTCCATGTAATGTCATCTTACCCTCAAGCTCAATGGCAAGATTCTTGATGTGGATTCAGGGGCTTAAGGACAATGAAACAAACAATTGATTGTACAACAAATCCTAGAGGTCATTTTGGGCCTTGTAAGAAATCCATGATCTTCTTTCGTTCTAGCTCAAAATTGAAAAGATGAGAGTGAGAAACATAACTTTATACGGTCGAGCATTCAATCAGAGGTCTAAATTGTGAAAAAGATGAATTGATGTCATGAATGATGGACTAAACACTTTCTGAGTGACCTAGAAACTATTCAAATATAATTTCTTGACTCGCCAAAGTTGTAGATGGTGCTACTTAAACTATGGTAAGCTTATCAAAATATAATGCTATGTCATCAATAACATCTCTGGAGATTTTTCCTTTTGACTTGATCAAAGAGTTGATTCTTCACTATAGTCGACGAAGACACACTTGGTGTTTAAAGCCAAGAGGCCATCTAAAGCTCCTTAAAAGCCTGGTCACGATCCTTGTTGAAGAGATTGACAACTTGAGACAACTTTGATATTCCTATTAACCAATTCAGGAACAAAGTTTCAATATCAGATTAAATATTATTAATCCCTAGCCAAATCCCTAGCCAAATGAAATGCATTCTTCAACGATGTTGGAAGCAAAAAAGAGTAACAAAACAAATAAACATAAGAGAGGTTATTATTTTCTCTCACGATTACTCATAGCTCTTGTTGACCCCATTTCATGCTATATCCAATCTAGTCAATTGGAAAATTTATTAAATAATAATTTTAAAAAAGGACATAAACTTAAGAGCACCTGAGCTGATAGTACTTGCCACCTACTCACATGCTGACCCAAGAAAAAGCATCACATATTGAACTGCTTCATGTGTAGGAAGCCTATATTGGGAGTATTTATTTGAAAGCTCATATGAAGCAAGCATTGAGATTACATAGCGATGAAAACATGAAATCAAACCATGAACTCTAAGCAAGCATTCAAAGCATGTGTCCAACTCTTAAAAGCTTATGTATTGGAAGGTAGCAATCCTCAATAGCAGTAGCATGCATTTTAAGTATGTTGTACAAAGCAATGTAATGATTAGAAGCATGCATTTGAACTACTTGGAAGTCATGCATTCAAAGCTTGCATTCATTCAATGCATGCACTACAAGCATGAATTCAAGGCATGCACTCTAATTATGTATGTACTCAAATCAATCATCTTCAAAGCATTGCAGAGTTTAGTAGCATGCATCAGAAGCATATTTTGAGGATATGTGCATCGTGTATTGGAAAGTAATTATTCCAAGTGCATTCCATGCATGCATTCTAAGCATGAATTCTAAGCATGCACTCTAATCCTGTATTGAAAACATTTATTGCAAGCATGGGTTGAAAGTCCGCATGAAGCATGCATTGAGAGTACAAAGAAGTGAAAACATGAAACCAAACCCTCTAGGCATTCAAAGCATGTATCCAACCCTTCAAAGCTTCTAGTCTTGAAAGCCAATGATCTTGAATAGTAGCATGAATTTGAAGTAGGGTATACACAGCATCTTCCATTGGAAGCAAGCACTCTAAGCATGAATTCCAATCATGCACGCTTGAAAGGAAAAGCAATTTAATGATTAAAACCATATATTCAAAGCACTTGGAAGTGGAAGGCATGCATTTTTAGCCTACAATTCAAGCATGGATTCGTGCAATGCATCCACTCCAAGCATGAGTACAAGGTGTATACTCTAACCATGCATGTATTCAAAGCAATAGCATTACAAAGACTACAAGAATCATGAATTCCAAGCAAGCAATCCAATCATGAAACCAAGGCTTGCATGCACTGCAACAAGCATGAATGGGTCCTACAAAATCACAACATATCCATTTTAAGTAGAAGCCCTTCCATGCATTTGACATGAACTTAATATTTGAAGTGAAAAGACACACCTATTTTGAAGTTAAACCCAATAAACAAAGATCATGGACAAGCACAAAAAATCAAGAATGCATCAAATAATGAGAATTGCAATGAAGATGGCAGTGGCTACCCAACATTATAGAGATGACAATGAGGGTTACAAGAGGCCTTCCAAGAAAAAACAAATCCAAATGACTAGCATTGAAGACATTGAAATATCATACTTTACTCCATACATAATATCATATATGATTCCATTCACCTGCTACTCAAATTAAATATTCTTCAGGCATGGTCAAAGCTTCATGTATCTTTAATCACAAGAGATGAAGATGCCATATTGAATCATGAGAATATATGCACTATTCCTTGAAAGAAAAAAATGGAAGATGAGACAAAATAATGTGATCTCTATGGTGCCTTGTATTATGATGTTCCAATGCAGTCAAGACCTTGGATCTATGACCTATGTTCCTATGAAAATATCCCCATAATAAACGGCCTTTTATGCCATTGTTGAGCTTCAAGAACACAAAAAGAAGAGCCCCCAAAGCTTGGGTAGTGGCTATGCTTATAGTAGTGTAGCCCCTGGCCAAGCTTTAGGGGTCCTCCTTTGTATGGGTTTTTGAAGCTCAACATTTGCATGTTCAAGTCGCAAACAAAAAAAAAAAAAGGATTTCTAAGAGCTTGTGTCTAGAGGTTGCACTAGCACAAATGCCCCTGGCCAAGCTTTGGGGGCTCCTTCTATTGCCTTTATGAAGGCCCAATTGTATCAAAACATGTCTTGTCTCTATGTACAAATTCCATGAGAACATCTTTTAGCTCTATAATTGCCTTAAAGAAAGGCAAAAATAGGATCCCCTAGTGCCAATGCCGCCCCTAGCGCCCCTAGCCGAGTTTTAGGGGCTCCTATATTTTCCTTTCTTTCAGCAAAAAAGATTCACTTGAAGAGGTTGAAAGATCATTGTGGAAAAGCCATTAAGGCGTAAGCAAAAGAAATCCATGAAGGTATTAAGGCATTGCCATGAGTATGGTGGATAAGCCTTTATCCATAAGAAAGCCATTGGTCATTATACATTCAACATAAACATAAGACATTAGAGCATCAAGCACTAGCCATTATCCTTTGAAAAGAATGATGATGGGAGGAGAGAAACACATTAAAGCCATTGCATTTCACTTAGATGCACCCCTCACCCAACAAGATTTCATTATTATCACAAATATTTTTTCATTAAACATGATATCTCACTATATCTTTTCACATCATATTAAATGTGTGGGGTGTTTCAAGGAATGGGGGGCAATTTTTATATCAATTTTATTCTTTCATTGTGTGATGCCATTACACTCATCATCACTACACCATCTGCTACGCTACACTCACCAAATACTGCTCCATGTGCTCCACAATGTTTTAGAATATTCACTTAAATGCAACCTTCACCCAATTAAATTTTGTTATTATCACAACTCTTTTGTCATTTAACAAAATATCGCTAGATGTTGGGTGCTTCCAGGAATGGGGGCCACTCTTTATATCAAATTTTTTCATTTCATTATGTGATGCCACTATAGTCACCATTACTACACCATGTGCTACACTACATTCACCATTATTGCTCCATGTGCTTCACAATTTTCTAGAACATTCTTCATGGCTTTGCAAGTTTTATTTTTTGCATTGTTGCTTTTCATTTCTCCAACCAAGCATTCTAGAGAGACTGAACCCATCTATCTTTGCCTTGTTTCAAGCTAGGTGTTGAGCTCGATCCTCAATGAGCACATCAATAGTTCTCCTATGGTGGAGTGTCATGAAGCAGAGCAGAGTGCCTTCTTCTTCATATTATATTGATTTGGCCTTTCCTTCATATTGCTTGATTTTTGTTACGGAATTTATTTCTTGCTACGGAAATTATTTTATTTTAGTCAAGTGTGACTATGGCAAAGTATTCCATAGGAGCGCACTGGATGCGGTGGGTGTCCTAGTGGATGCTTTGTGTGGTTTAGTTGGGGATGCCTAACTAGCCTATGTTTTTGCTAGGTTAAATGGTTAGTATTGTGGGTGATTCCATGTTAATACTAATGTCGCTAGTGTTCTGGTGTTATTGCAATTGGTTGCAATGTGTGTATTTTGATGTATGTATATCAAGCGTACAATTGGGTTGGGATTAGTTGGTGTGATGATTTATCAAAACTGATTGCAACAACTAACACAATTGGCGGCTTGAGTATAGATGATGATTTGGAGATGGTGAAGGTGATTTGGATTGATCGAAGTATCGAATGGTTGCCAAAGGCAATGGGCCATATTGTATAGTAATGAATATTAAGCCGTGGGCTAATTTATTTTACTAATTGTGGATGAGGGCATTTTAAACCTTGTGATATTTTGAGCTCGTGGAGCTATGTTGAGCAATCCCTCTAATTGTGCACAAGGGATGCTTTTGGATGTACTATTATTGGCTCTTTTCTTTTTGGAATTATAATTATGAATACTCTAGATGGGAAGTAAGAGCCACCATCTAGGGGGGCAGATTGGACCCCATGTAGTGTTGCTCTCTCTTTCTCTTCTCTCCCCCACTTGTTTCCTTGTTCTCGGTTTCTATGGTTTTGGTAAATCATGAATTTGTGATCATGTTTAATTTTAATTTTTGCTCAATTTTTGTAACAACAATTATGCCCTCTCATATTGAATTGGTGCATCTTCTCCCTACTTTCACAATGGATTTGGAAGCAGTCCTTTTGATGATACCTCCACCACCCACTCTAGTAAGTCACTTAAATTAGCTCAAGAAAGAGTGATTGTAAGTTGTCAATATTTGGAAAGTTCAGCACCCTCTTTACACTTCCTAAAGCTTTAATGTTGTGCTATCTGCTCTAGGTGACGGTGAGAACTCAACCATTCCAGTGAAAGTACAAGCCATGTCGATGTGGAATGTAATGAGAACTATATCATTGTTCATCGTTATCCATTGTTGTCCTAGGAAAGAACCTTGTGAAAGAAAATTGATGTAGAGAGTGCAAAAGTTTTTTCATCCTTTGCAGCACTTGAAATACATTTGGTTTTTGCTATGGTAGTTGACTAGGGTAGTGATGATTATGTCCCGAAGGTAATCTTCTCATGGCTTACACATGTGGCATGACATAGTAGACTTGGCAATTGCAAGTGCCAACACAAAAGGTAGGCTTTCTACAATAGTGCCATATTACTTATTTGTCTCCTATTTTATCATCAATCCAACGGCACATTTCTTCAGAGATATCCCTTTAAAAATGTTGTATTGAGATTCTTGTTGAGATATCCCTTAAACAATGTTGTATTTACAAGTGACCCTATGAAATCAACGGAGCCAACATAGTAGCTCACCTTGACATGAACATTACCATTGAGAGACATGTTTTTTATTGCTGGTCTTGTCTGTAAATGTACATCCTATGTCTGCTCCATGCTCCTTGTGGGCTTTAGTCGACCAAATTTGGAATACAAACTCCCTCTTCTCTTCCAAGAGTGTTTTTGGGTGTTCTCTTATTTCCTTTGTGTTTGCCACTCCATCCCCATTCATTCTCCTCTTCTCCTCCCCTTCTTCCTCTCTTCTCCCGTCTCCCCTTTCTTTCCTTCTATCATGGAAACACATTGCAACGCTCTCACAAGGAGTAGCTTGGAGTGGAGGCTCCATCGACCTTCCTTCAAGATCCCCATGACACGTGAGTCACTGTCAAGACTACACACACCATTTAGTAAACTTTGCATTAAAATAGGCTTTTATAGAGGTTATGGCCATTTTTCTCCACCAAATTTAGAGCACGGTCACCCACTTTAGTCTATCATTTCTCAAGGGTGAGGATGGTAGGATAGGCTACTTAGGCACTCCTTTTTCAAGGGGGTTGTTGAAAAAACAGACACATGTCCAAAGCATGTGAAACTATGGACTGTCTCATGAATAAAATTTCAATAGCATTTTAGTCTAGAAGATGGCTTTGTAGTTGTGAAGCCTTCTGTTAGTCATTTGAGAGATTTTGGATCTCTTGCTTATGTAAACACTCTCAATGGACTCAAGGCAAAGTTGGATATGAGTCCACCAAGTGTGTCTTTTATTTCTTTGGGGCAGGAAAAATATATTTGCAATACATTATGATAAGGAAATTTTAACATGAAGTGCCTTTGAACATCATCCTCATTAAGAGGGAGTAAGCAAGTAACTATAGCAAAAAACCATAGTTGTATAAACGGATATAGTTGGAGCATGCTATCAAGATCTCAAATAAACCAATTGAAGATTGGTTATGCCACTGGTAAAAGTCAAATTTTACTTGAATAACTAGGTTGGCAAAGAATTCCTAAAGGCACTACTTTCTATTTGTCTTTCTTCTACAAAGGCAATAAGTTTTTATGCTAAGCCTTGAGATGGAATGGCCCCTAGCTCCTGGCTAGAAACTTTCAGTAGGTTAGGCCTCTAAGAGCTCTAAAATGGAAAAATCATCCTATCTTGTTGCTTTGAAACTTGCTCAACCAAAGGCAATTAGTTGTGGAGTTCACTTTGGTCTACATTTGAAGAAATAAAATGCAAAGTCAGGATGTCTATGGTTACAATCTTGGGCCAACTTATGGTTAAGAGATTAGCTTAGATGGATGACATGGCTTGAGATCAGAAATTCATATTTTCAAATGAAGTTGTTGATTGGTTAAGGGATTAGAACATTTAGTGAAAGGGAGGCTCAACCCTAAGCTACTCTAAAGAGTTCAATTTGGTGAATCCTCCTCAGTTGATACCTATACCCACTCCTAATGAGGGCATTGAAGATGTATGTAGAGTAATAAATAGTAGGTGGACTTTGGTGGGTAGCCAATCATGTGGCTAATATTCATCTTGGGAGATCCTGCCAGAATGAAACAAGCTGAGTGCACACTTATCATAGCACATGCACTCAAAATAAAACTATTCATGCGTCCATGCAACCTATGTCTTGGATTTTAAAGGCAGAGAATGGTAAAATGATGGCATGGGTACATGCCTTTCTGGTATGCTTTCACAAGGAAATTAATGCTATATGCCTTTGTCCTCCACCAGATGAGGAATTCCTCACTTTTGAGCTAAGTGCCAGCCTTCCAGTACCAAATTTCTTGAGCATAGCCCATAGAAGAGAGAAGTAAAGTATGCGGCATTGAGAAAGTACCACTGTCCTATGGATGATGATGCCACAATCACAAATATTCATCCACAGACATCTTCACAGCAAGTGATGGTATTGAAGATACTCACACTTGCTTGACTCCTTAGCCTCCACCTCTTACTCATTATCTCCCCCACCCTCGTGTTAAGTCGAAACCCCAAGCAAACAACTTTGCTAAGACCGGGGCTAGGAGGTTAATCCCATATGCAATGAACTCAGTGCATAGTCCCTCACGATCCTTCGCTCGGCCATTATGAAGTTTCATTACAACATCCTTTACCCCCCCCCTAGTGAAGAGGGTGCAGGATGTGGGGCGTGGCATGTGTGATAGGCTAGGGAACTAGCTGATTTGGGATATCATAGAGTGTGTGTGCATATCAAACCACACCTGAGTGTCAGTGAGTGGTGAGGGGGACTGTCCCTCTAGAAATCTCCGGTAAAAGTCCTTAGAGTTGTTACTCAACAGAATGTTCAGTAACTCCTCGTTTCCGCACACAAAGTCAAGTTTCTTCTTGCGTACTAGTCGGCAGTACTCACGTAGCATCTCTGGTTCGCTCGAAAGACTGTTTTTGGTTTCGAATATGACCTGACGGCATAAAGCCTTACACTCATCATTGTACTAGCTATTACAAGGTACAGTCCCAGGTGGTGGTGGGCAGGTGGAGCGGGTGGTGTGGGGGAAGGCATGAAGAGCAGCCTCGTGTAGTGAGTGGGTGACTAGGGCAGCACGATTCTCTCATAGGGGTATAAAATCAATGTATGCGAGAAGTATGTACAAACGGCCAGAGTAAGTAGGCGAGTGATTGCGATCAAAGCGTATATCATGGTAGGTGGAGTAAGAACTCAACGTGGTAGAAAGTGTTGTACGACGGGGGATAGAAATGCTAAAGAAAAGATAGGTATGATCAGCCCCTGGAGGGAGAGGTGCTACAGTAAAGTCAGTGATGTGAGATGTGAAGGTAGGGGATCCCATGATGTAGTCCACAACACTAAAGCCTCCCCCATGTGAAAAGCACGTGAAGCCACCTGATACAGGCCATCTGTCAAGACCATTATAAATAATGAGATCATGCATCCTGCCGAGGTCTAATAGGGCCTGCCCAGAAGATGTAAAGTCCTCGTCTATCATCCGAAACTCGTAGCATACCTACCTCCTCGAGGTTAATGTTTGGCAGTAGAGTGGAATCATCCTTGAAGTCGAGTGGTGCCTGATGAGTGCCTATCCTCGCATTGAAGTCCCCAACTAGGATGACTTCTTCACGGCTAGAGAAGTCAACAATGGATTGATAAAGAGTAGCAAATGGGGATCTTTCATCCTCCCCTCAAATATCTGTGGCAAAGTGGGAGGTCTCGGGGGGGGAGTAGCAAACTGCGATAAACAGATCCCGACTGTCCATGTGCCGAATCCGGATCTAGAGAAACCTGGAATGTGTATCTCTCTGCTCCACTGAGATGGCCCCCAAAAGTGTGGATCTATAAAGGACTACGACTCCTCCTGACCCTCGAACCCCTCCTGTATCCCTTGTCTCATCTCTGTAGGTAGACTCCTATGTATACTCGCTGACTACTGGTAGTGGGTGCTCTAGACTCTGATGTGTCTCTGTATAAAAGACTATGTCGTGACCTATATAGGATTCCGAGAAGTTCCCTGGTTCTGACCATAAGGTACCATTACAGTTCTAGATGGTACAGGACAGGGTCTCAAATATCTGAGTCTCATAGACCCCGCCTCCCTATGCGGGAGAAGAGATGGGTGCCTGACAGGGGCCTGTAAGGAGTCGTCCATCTCGTACTGCTGCCCACTTTCCCTCCTTGTGGGCCTAATCCTGCTGCTGCAACTGAAAGCGCCTCTCCTCAACCTGTAGTGGAGTGAGATCCTCATCCATGGAGATCACTGGCTGGTCTCGTAAGGCTGACCTACGACGTAAAGCCAAAAGTCGTGCCTAAGCATCATGGAACCGTATGATAAGGGGCTGCTCTTGGTTGGGGTTTCTCCCTACCCGCCATGCTCTCTCAATCCTATGCTCAGTTGCCCCTAGAGTAGTGGCCATGAAGGCCGTCGCATCTGCCATCAGTGTAGCCTCAATGCGTGGGATCCCACATACTCTGATGTTGAGAGCCTTGCTGGCTCTCTATTGCTGCTCCAGGAGGGTAGCCGAAATGGTTACCCTTGCAGGTTTCTGTTTGGCTACTTCGACCCATCTGGACATCTCCTCAATGGCAGATTGCATGCTCGCAATATGTGCCTCCACAACTGGGGTGCTCCCTGGGACTGTACGTATAGGAGTGACCTCTTGTCGGAGCTGCAAGATCTCTTGTCTGAGCCCCTGAATAAGATCAGCCTAGTCTTGGATAGCCTGAGACTGTGCTCCTGTATGAGACACGCCTACTCTTGGGTGAAGTGTGTTTGATCCTGTGCGAAGCATGACAACTCCCTCTCGCGCTCTCGGATGCTATGAACCTCCATTAGCAAGTTCTCCCAAGCCTTTGATGTAGTTCGTCCGTGCTCTTGCGAAAACTGAAAGGACCGTGGCATGAAAGTGTGATGATGAGACTGGAGGCTGGGTGATGATTGGGTGAGATGGGTGTGGTATGGAGATGATAGTGGCCTGGAGGAGACGATTCCAACAGGGTGTGGAACGTGGGCTGACTGAGAGGTAGAGGGGAGAAAAAGGTTGAGTAGTGCGGAATAGTGTATGACCCCTCCAAAGTAGGTGTCGTAATCAAAGAGAACTGTAGCGAGAGAAGAAGGAAGAGATGGTGTCAATGTGACAACCCCTCTATCATAGGGGAGGGTGGAGCAATCGATGTCATGGGTAGGGGTGCATCAGAGCTAGTAGCTGTAACTGTAGAGGCTGTGGATGGAAGTGGAGCTGAAACTAGAACTAGAGCTAACGCTGAAGCTAAGGATGAGGATGTAGCTGAGACTGAAGCTGAAGCTAAAACTGAGACTGAAGCTGAGGCAGAGGTGGACCCCGCCTTTGCTTTGCTGTCAACTCCGAGCCCACTGCGGTTGTAGCGTGTGTTCACATCCTCAAGTTTCAACTCTGTTTGTTTCTTGGCTTTGTTGTCATTTTTCTTGGCGGCTTTATCCGTATCTTTGCCACCTTTCCCCATTTCGTTTGACTGACCTGTGTTCGGTGCAGGTCTTAGTGCAAGAGCGGGAGCATGAGCCCCCCCCCCCCAATGATGGGAGGTACCCCTAGGGGGTTGAAAAAAGGCAAGGAGCGGGAGAGCTCAATGGAGGGGGCAAAAGGCGGGGTTGTAGGTTGGGGCGGAGGAGAATGGGTGAATGTGGAGGGGAATGGAGAAGGATTTTCTCTAATTCTTATGTTGTTTTCTGACAGGTACATATTGTCTTTGACAGATAAAAAATGACAGGTGACATCGCCTTTTTTTTGGGGGTTGAGTAGCTGTTTGGTTACACTAACCAGACTGATTGGTTCTAGTCTGGTTAGCTGACAGTCTAGTTAGCCTGTAACTAGCCTACTAACTAGAGTTAGTTCACCAGAGGCTAAGCGTAGGGGAGCGGGAGCGTTGGCGAGGCTAAATGATGTCGTAGGCTGAGAGACGCCGAGGCTGAGAGATGGGTAGGCTGAGCGAGGCTGAGCGAGGCTGAGAGATGGCGTAGGCTGAGTGTACGCTGAGAGAAACGAGCGACGACGGGCTACGTAGAGAGCAGTGACGGGCTATGCAGAGACGGGCGATGGGCTACGAGCAACTACGAGCTACGAGCAACGACGGCCGATGGGCAACGACTGGCGCAGGCTGAAAGACGGGCGTAGGCTGAGAGAGAGAGAGAGAGAGAGAGAGAGAGAGAGAGAGAGAGAGAGTCCACCTTGGGCTAAAATAAAATTAGCATTATTCTTCATTAAGAAAGAATTATATAGAAGGGGTTTTTAAGGTATACCCACAATCTTAACATTTTATTCTTCTGAAAGAAATACCTAATTCAAGTCTAACTCCAAGAACTATGCTTGAGGTAGGCCCTGACTTGACATCGGCATACCTCAGAGCAAGAATATGATAAGGCCTTCTTTGGATTCTGATACTACAAAACACTCTTTTATTCTTCTAAAAGAAATACCTAATTCAAGTCTAACTCCAAGAACTATCCTTGAGGTAGGCCCTGACTTGACATCGGCATACCTCAGAGCAAGAATACGATAAGGCCTTCTCTGGATTCTGATACTACAAAACACTCTCTTGGGCGATTCCGAAAATTGGTATCAACTGTGTTGAATAAACTTAGGAAAAAGATGCAGAGCGTGCAACCTTTAGCATTCCACAAGGACTGATTGTGACAGACAGGACATTGAATTTAAACTTAGGAAAAAGGTGCAGAGCGTGCAACCTTTAGCATTCAGCAAGGACTGATGGTGACAGACAGGACTTTGAAACAATAAAACTGCAATTTTATCAGACAGTAAGGGAAGCATGGTCTTAATTATTGTACATCTAGTATCTACAACTAATACCTATACTAAGTAGGAGACTAGGTGATGAACCCTTGTGTCAATCCTTTTTTAATACTCTCTCTTTGAAAGTTTGGCTTTTAAAGAGACCTTGGAACAATAAACTGTGTGTTTTTTTCACTTCCAGTTCGATAATTGCAGGGCAAAATCACTTCAATAAATGGAGATGATCTCTCAGAATATGAAGGTAAACAAGATTACAAAGAAAAATATTGTCCATAACATGTCATGCACATATCAAGTTCCAATAGGATGTCAGAAGAATGAATGCAGCATAAACTTTCTTAGAGCATGCAACCCGTCAATAACAATGTGTACATGGCAGAATACTTTCTTGCGTTGATACTGATGCCTCGGGGACCAGTCTGCATAATGATTGTTAAACCTGGAGCGCTTCAATAGCAAGGTGCACATGGCTGAGTACTGCGTCTATACTGAAACCTCAGGGACCACAGTCTGCAAACATATGTCATTATTTACATGAAAATTATGTTAAGATTTAAAATCTGCCATACTAGCATACTAGCTGCATTAAAATCCACTTTACAAGAAATAGTATCTCAGGGCACGTTACTACGATTTTTTTACTGTCTGGATGTCAAAAGAAAAGGCTTGGTTCACAGTATGTCAACCTTTTTACTTGGCCAGCACTAGGACGTTTTTTCAAATTCTGAAATCCTGTGCTTCCACATGGCACAATATACACCCTTAGATTTTTTAAATTCTGAAAGCCCAAAAGCTTTGAAAGCTTTTGAAAAGCTGCGTAAAAAGGCAACTACGTAAAAAGCCAAGGCAAAACCTATAAATATAGGTGAAACTGTCCACTCAGATCATCCCTCTTATTGCTACCTTGGTCGCCTCCCTTCTCTTAGGAATCTCACCCTTAGATTTTTTAAATTCTGAAAGCCCAAAAGCTGCGTAAAAAGCCAACTGCGTAAAAAGCCAAGGCAAAACCTATAAATATAGGTGAAACTGTCCACTCAGATCATCCCTCTTATTGCTACCTTGGTCGCCTCCCTTCTCTTAGGAATCTTTCATTCACTCGCCTCCCTCCTCCCTGCATGCTCTAAATCCCGTTTCTCTTCCTCATCCAAACGAGGTCGTGTAGTTCTCGCCTCCCTCCTCCCTGCATGCTCTAAATCCCGTTTCTCTTCCTCATCCCTCAGATCATCCCTCTTATTGCTACCTTGGTCGCCTCCCTTCTCTTAGGAATCTCACCCTTAGATTTTTTAAATTCTGAAAGCCCAAAAGCTGCGTAAAAAGCCAACTGCGTAAAAAGCCAAGGCAAAACCTATAAATATAGGTGAAACTGTCCACTCAGATCATCCCTGTTATTGCTACCTTGGTTGCCTCCCTTCTCTTAGGAATCTTTCATTCACTCCCCTCCCTCCTGCCTGCATGCTCTAAATCCCGTTTCTCTTCCTCATCCAAACGAGGTCGTGTAGTTCTCGCCTCCCTCCTCCCTGCATGCTCTAAATCCCATTTCTCTTCCTCATCCAAACGAGGTCGTGTAGTTCAGCGCCCAGATTTTTTTTCCAAAAATCCGTGGACGTGCAAGTGCTCATATCATCATATCAAGCGGTTCCTTCAAGCTCTAAATTGGTGGAGCTTTTGCATTCCCCAATTCGAGCGAAGAAGCTCCGTTTGCAACCACCGCTTCCGGCCCTTGGGACTCAACAGACCCTTCAATGAGCTGCACAGCTCCAACAACTCCGCAATCAACCTGGACATGAAAACAATTGGGTCGTCCATTCTGCGTTGCCCCGAGCAAGTTCTCTTCGATAATAGAAGAGAACCCGCTGTCTGTGTGTATAGGCTCAAGGAATAGGCTCGTTGCTGTTCCAACACTGGCTGAGCCTTAGATGACTGGTTAGGTAGGCATTGTCGCTGATTTTGGAGGTTTGAAATAGCCTGGAACAGTCGCAGATCTATTCCAGGGCTGCATGTAGGCTCAAAAAGAAAATCTCTCCCAAATCGCACACAGCACACCAGCAGCTCTCCCATCGTCAGGAAAAGCAGTTGAAGCTAAAAAGCCCATTAACAAAGGTACGCACCTGGAGCATGGTGGCATGGTGGTACGTTGGAGTTGAAGACGATTGCAAAGCAGAACGATTGCTGAAGCTGAAGCTGAAGACGATGGGAAAGCAACTCGTAGCGCAAAGTTCGTATCCATGCAAAAAGCAAACCGGCCTTAATAGGTTATGCTGCCCAATATCTTGCGGCAGTACTGATGTGTAAGTGCTGGCTTCAATTAGTCGGGTGGTGACTCTGGCGAGTCGAATCTTCTCGGCATACTTTGCGATTCTAATTTAAGAGTTCGAAATTGGATCCATTCCTCAAGACACGTTTTCAACAAAATCTTTGAGATGGAATAGAGAGACATGTTAGGCTATGGCGGAGATGAAGCTTGGAAGGTTGGCGATGGAGGAGATGAAGGTTCAAGGCTAGTTACAGTGTGAAAGGAGGCATTCGCCCAGGCCTGAATAAATGGTTGAATCTCTCTATATCTAGCTTACTATATATTGCCAATGCTCCAGTAACTAACTGCAGCTGTAAGCTTGCCAAAAGTCTCTGCGATCCTTTCTCAATAGCTCCCATAATTTGTGACGTCGTTTCTGGTGCTCTACACTAAATCGTAGTCGACCGCGAGGATTTAGGCATTAGTCTCTTTTGTGCATAAGCACCCCGTCTAGCTGATGATGAAGTGCAGTGAATTGCAGTGCTTTCATTCCTTAATTCGAGTTGCGCATGCATTCTCTACTATGCGTAGGTACTGTGTCTACATAGTCGGCATCATCATACACGACCATAGTCTACATCTTTGATCGTTGGATTGTGTATAGCTTTTGTGCTTGAATTTATCATCTTTAGGAAATTGCACATATGCTAACCAACATATCCAAACATGCAGAACATGAGGAATGCATATTGACTAATCATGATTGTTTTTCACATTCCAACATTCAGCAAAGAAATAGGCGACTTCTCGTCGAGCTGTGGACGTCACAAAGGATACTCCACGTAAGTAGAATGTACGGTCATTTCAATTCTGAAATGTTTCTGCATCGTCTGTTGCTCTGGTCCGCATTAATGCGCTACACCTCCAACACTGGAGGTGACTATTCAAAACGGGGGGATGGCACGTTCCCCTATGATATATAATTTTTGGAGAGACATGTGCCGGCTCTCCACCATACATTACGTATGGTTTTTTTTAAAAAACACCTCATCTTGAGCACGCACACTTCTTCGCACATTCTGTTTCCGCAAGGGAACATTACATTTTCTTGGTTCGACCAACATACTAATCATGTCTGCAACACTTCTGTTTTCGAGATGTTTGCAGCCTCCAAACGAGTGTCTTCTCCTAAAGGTACGCACAACAAAATGTATTTGCTTGATTCAAGTTATTTTATCAATTCTTTCACCTTCTAAAGATAGAGGTTCAGTCCATTTTGTTTTTCCTGTTGCGTTTAGACAAAACCACGTGAGTGAAATTGTAGCAAAGTTTCGGATGGTTTTTATTATTAATCCCTGTAGGTGTTTAAACCCGAACATAAGACATCGATTCATGTCACGATGTAGAAATGACCACCGGAAACTCCTTTGAACATGACCATTCGTCAACGCTCAGAGCAGCCAGAGGTCGAGCTATTCAACTTGATATAACATCAAGAAAGATGTCCTTGAGGCCAGCTACGTCATCGTGGTTGACCATCGCAGATAGATACAAGTAATGGGTTAGTAATTGCGCGGCTATTTTCTCTAGCCTTCAAATCTGCGGTGTCTGTGGCATAACCACGCTACTGTCTGCAAACCAAAGGATCGTTTCTTCGCAAGGCATAGGCATCTCGAGCCACAGCGCCGCACTCGGAAACATGATACTTTTGGATGCCTGCGAGAATATGGGCATGCAAGTGACTTACTGGAAATGCCAAAGCTGCACACGAGATGCCCAGCGGAGCAGATACATTGTGCGGTTGATGCCACAGTACTCTCGGCAGTTGCTTAAAACAAACCACCTCCACACGCAACTGCTAAGCATCATAGATATATCCATTTCAATTACCACGACTGCAAATGCGATTGCTCGTGGCACACTCGATCGAAGGTCACTTCTAGACAATCCTCTGATATCTTGGCGAAACGTCCCACTAAGCTCGGCTCAAGAAATCGTGACGAACGAGCTATCAGGTGTGCTCGCATACAACATCGAGAACAATCCAATATTGCGCAAGTACAATTCTTTAGCAGAGCGTGCGGACATCAAGATGGGTATGTGCATCTTGAGTCCTCAAACCATTGCAGGTATCTTGGAACTACACGATGAGACAGCTCCCTTCGAGTTAATGTCAATAGCGGAATCTCAGCCTGAGCTCCTGCTTTTGCAAAACATGGTGGACCCCGCGAACCGTCGCGCCTTTGATGCAAGGGACAAGCATGAGTTTGCCTCCATACAGCTACGGGGTACAGAAATGCTTTCAGAGAGGGTCGCTTCATTCCACGTCGATGGAGTAGCAGCAGCTGGCAGTGCGTGCGTTGACATAACCATGGAGTCAGCAGTGTTCCCCTTCCTGTTCCCTTTCGGACGGGGCTACTATGATGGCTGCATACAGTTCAGCAACTATGTGAAAATGAGAATACGCACCTTATTCTCTATCTACACGCTCTACAAGCCGTACTTGTTGATCATGTTCCAGTTAAAACAGGCAGTGATGATTGTCAATTCAAGCAACTCTACATGCTTGCAACGAGACATCGACCAATATAGGAAAGCCAACCCTGCCACGACCGATGAAGACACAATGAGACACGTGCTTCGCTACAGCATGCCATCAACAATGCCGGGGTCCCCATCGTGGCATCGACGGCAACTGAAGGACCTCATAACGATGGTCGATGCTTGGGGCCTCCCAGATTTATTTCTGACATTCACTGCAGACGAGGTCACCGATACACGGTGGCAAGAAATTAATGTGATCGAGAGCATCGCAACACATTATAATGCGCAATTCACTTGGAAGGACTGTCCTGTTGAATGCATGGCACTTTTCCACGCACACTTCCACATGTTCATGCGCAAGCATTTGCTTTCATCCGACGGTCTGCTTGGCCGAATACAACACCATGTCGTTTGTTATGAGATACAAAACAGGGGCTCCCTACATGCCCATGTCATATTGTGGGTCCACCATGATGACCGTCAACGAATTGCAAATGAGATTGCGGCTTACGTCCCCAGGGACGAGGCCCTTGATCCTCGAAACACAAGGCTGCGAGAACTAGTTCTCAGGAAGTAGTTGCACGTATGCAGGAAAGCGTGCTATGTCGGACCGTCACACCACAGTTGCAAGCACGGCTTCCCTTTCGCAACACAGCCAGAATATGAACCCATCCTTGACCCTCTGATGCAACGTTGGTTGTATTACCGGCCGGGACATGATCACCGAAACATCGTCCCTTACCACCCTTCCGTGTTACTGTTGTGGGGTGCGCACATGAACATATAGCGGGTGACAAACTCTTCAATCTCTCACTACCTCCTCAAGTACGCGATGAAATCTGAACCAATGGGCAAACTGAACATCCGTTCAGAAGATGCCTCGCGTTTGGGGTTGCAACATCTCGACGAAGTAAAGCTGAATCTCATCGCCGCAAGCCTCCTATCAAAACCAACCTCTCTAACAGAGGCCGCGCTAAATTGCATGCAGATACCAACAATCACAAGGAGCGAGACCGTTCACTATGTCGACTCCTCGCCACCATCTCTAAGACAACGCATCGTCTCGCGAAACAACACCGTCACCCTGCACCCGGTTGACATATACTGCGGGAGACCGAGCGTCATCGAGGATAGCACGTTCTATGATTACCATAGGCAATATGTGATCCGAAAGCCCAAGGAAACGCAACGTGGAACGGTCGGTCTTGACCTCTTAGGCAACAGGATCGCAAAATGTGAGCGAGTAGTCAGATTCACTGACTACCACCCTGGACATAAACCAGAGGGGTACTTCTGCAACGTGCTCTTGCGAAAACTCAGCTTCAGGAATGAAACGGAGCTCATATCACTTGCCAACACTGCTGGATCCTACTTTGTCGAATGCCAAATGCGCGGCCTCATATTGAGCGACGAGGACCTCGAGATGTATGTGACCGAATACACGCAAAGGAACTTGCTAGCGACTGACCACACGGACCAGTTGATCAATATGATATTGCAAAAGGTTGCGATCATCCGAGACTGCCTGATGGAAGCACCTAACATCGACCAGCAAACCGTCGAAGGGCCAACACGTGCGAGGATGTTGGAAAAAATGGCCGAGTTTCGCACTGTCGCCAATGCCGCATTAACAGTAGAACAACAAAGAGTCTTCGAAAGCCTAGCTTCAACAAGCTCGGGGCTGCACGTTGTCTGTGGAACACCAGGTAGCGGCAAAAGCTTCTTGATACGGTACTATGTTTCGCATCTGGTAGCGCAAAACAAAACGGCAATACTCTGTGCATCAACAGGGGTGGCTGCGACGCGGCTGAGCGGGATTGCAACCACTGTACACTACCAATTCAAGATCCCTGTGCGCAGCAGTCAGTACCCACTGAACATCCATGAGACGGATGAGCGACACCTCGCAATCAAGGAAGCCAACGCGATCATCATTAACGAGATGTCCATGCTAACAAGGATGACTTTCGATCTCGTGGTAAGACAAATCGTCAATGTGACTAATGGCACATTGCATGAGCCATTCAGACACAAAATGCTCATAATTTTTGGTGACCTGGCGCAATTACCGCCAGTCTGCAAACACCGCAAGGATCTCTGCGAGCCGTGCCACATCACGTCCTCCGCGCACTGGGCTCAAGCGAAAATGTACCACATGCAATTCTCGGTGCGACATGCACGAGACATGCCGTTCCTGGCATTCTTGCATACCATAAGACTCAGGATGCCCACAACTGACGAGATTTCCGACTGTTTGGGGCAGTGCATTGTCGACAAGGAAGGTGCATGCCACTTCATCGATGCCGAAACAACCATCATTTGCACGCACAGAGTTGATGTCGCTACCTTCAACGATGAGCTTGTGGAGAAATTCAACACTCCCGAGATGATTGTGCATGTTCAAATACACAGTAACGCCGCGAGCGAACTAGCTCTCAAAGAATGGTTGGAGGACAAAAGCTTCAACGAGATAGGAAAAATTTGCATGGGGGCGAAGGCAATGATAACGGAAAACATCGACCTCGCAATAGGTGCCGCAAATGGAGCAATGTGCAAAATCAAGAGCATCGATGCAACTAGCAGGGGAGAAATCAACGGTATCACTGTCGTTGTGGACACACAGCGGCCGTGCTCACATTACGATGCTGGAAGCATTAGCGAAAGGCAATAAATGGAAAATGGTTCCACAAGTCCACATTTCCACTAACCCTAGCATACGCTATCTCGGGACACAAATCCCAAGGCGCAACCATATCCAACAAAGCGCTGCTCATATTTCGAGGAGTGTTTGCCCCTGGCCTAGCATACGTGATGTTGTCCAGAGTGACTGAGAGAACAAGGCTGCGCATACTACATTGCCCACATCCAGACATATTCAGACCAATTCCACGAGAGTTCTCACAGCCGACAACACAACCACGTGCATAAAGGTATTCACTACCAGAGATTGAAAAAGGCAGAAGCAAGTCATGAATATGTTACGTCAAACATGCGTGCAAGGAAAATGGTTTTAATATCTTGTCTGTTGTCGAGAACAGGTGCAAAGAATCAGAAAGCTCGGGACATTGCAACATAAGACATGGACGCAGACAAGGTAAATTCCACCAGCATGAAAGAATCTTTTTTTCTTGAAGATTTAAAAAGACGGCTCATTTGTGCCTGCAAGCAGCTATTTGAGCTATACAAAAGCAACGCGAAGGCAACAAAACCTCCACCAGCAAAGAGGAGGTTCTTCCTAACCACAAAGCAATTCCGGCTAGCAAACAATGCAGGAGAACGTCCGGGAGCTTACATCAACGGCTTTAACACGTATGCGGAACTACGCGACTTCATTGACAACTGCAATAGGCGTTTGCCAGCTAAAAGAGAGCCGGGAGGCTTGAGATTCGCAAATGGTACGTAATGCTTCCGAAAATTAAAAAAAACCGCAACAATTGAGAAAAAGAATTAACGAGTTGCAAGAACAACAAACTCATCATGGATTGCACTTCTCCTGCAGGACTCCTCAAAGAGATCCTTGTCGAGCTTGACATTGAGTTCGATGAGACCGATAGGATTATGGAAAGTTTGGAGGGACAGAAGCTACTAGACACGAAGACGAAAGGGATCACAGCGTATGCGTGCGAGCTGCTGCATTACGGGTACAACGTATCCTTGGAGTTGCTGATGGACACGACGCGCGATCAAGGAACAGCTATACTCGAACAATTCATGGAACAATTTGGAGGGACGCACGACGCGACGCACCCGGTGACGACAATGGAGAAGCTTACGTATATTTTCGACAGGGACTTATACGAGGAGCGCTTCGGTATTGGAAACGATCCTTTCACGCCAACAGAGAAAAACCAGGGCAAGTAAATAAATGCATTCTATTATGGACCTCAAACAAAAAAAAAGACCGAAAACATCGATGACTAACGTAATTGTCAATGTTTACGCAGGTACGACATTGAAAGACGCGAGCCTCGAGATGAAGGAGGAGCCTCCACTGAAGCGCCCGCGCAAGGGAATCGCGCGAGCCTCGTCGTCTACTGCATCACGTGCAAGCCCAACAACAGAAAATACATAGGGAGCACGACGGACCTGCCACGGAGGATCAAACAGCACAATAAAAAACCACCGGCGAAAATGAAAGAGGACTTGCAGCGTTACAAGCCCTTCGAAGAAAATTTCAAAATCAAAGTTTTGGAAACAACAGACACTGTAGACAAAGCACGAACTTTAGAGCAGTACTACATAAGGAGCCACAACACAGTAGGTCCATTAGGTTACAACACGCTCGAGGGCCATCCGGCTAGAGCGCGGAAGTACTATTTTCTAAAGCGTAGGAACATAATTTGACCCAAAAAATAAACATTTGTGCCTTCGAAAAAAGGGATCCAATGAAGTTGCAAATGGTGCTGGAACTTTTGTCGTACATGCAATGCAGCTTTGGGTTTGGATTATTCCTGTCACAGTTGCATGCTTCTGTCTCAATTTGGTTATGATTTATTATTTATACATTTCTGAAATACATCTCCCCGTCGTTCGCTCGAAGTGGAATGACAATAGATTTGCTTACAGTGCAAAGAATAGGAATTTGTCTTCCTCCGAAAAAAAGAAAAACTACGTTTTACTGTCGACATGAACAACATCAAGCGCAAGCAGGACTGGATGATAACGAAATCTCTAGAAAAGGTTGCATGCAATTGAACATCAATCTTCTGCATCATTTCTGACAACGTGACTCATGTGAACCTCAACAAGATAGCAAACGAGAGAAGTATTCATCAAGAGCCCAGCTGGCCAAGCAATCTAGTTCCTTACTGGAGCTTTTACTTTTCAATGAATTGCTTCTTCATGAAGTTTGCATCCCTGTCAGCAGACAATAATTATCATGGCTTCAAAAACGGACCATAAATACAGAAGTTCACAGCTTTCTGGCATATTCAATAGCTTTATACTTTTGCACTGATGCAGACATGCCTGTAGTTTAAATAAAGTGCAAGGCGTGCTTCGGATCCTAAGGATAATAGATATGGCCAGACACCTCAAACAAAACAATTGAAGAAGGGGACAGAGAACGTAGTAACATGTAGAGAGGAGATTAATAGGGATGGGAAAGAGTTCTGTACGAGGATGAGGAGCCCTAAACAGGGGAGAAGGATTTAGCCTCATGCAAGGTCGGGTCACAGGGGAGGAGATGAGGGGGTAACAGGGATGCCAATGGGGGGTTGGAGAGAGGTGTCAAGTACATTGGAAAGCCTTTAACAACAGATTTTATATCATATAGAGTTGTTGCTGGCACAAAGAACTGACTCACATTGCATTGTACTTATATAAGCAATCCACATGTTTCCATCAACCTTGATCAGCAGGAGATGCTGCGATCATGTTCTGCAGATTTAAATTCATTACAGTAATGACAAAAATTATTATATACCTAGCTTTAATTTGACTGTTCCATTGCAGCACTTCTTCTCATGTATTTCTGCAACATGCAGCCACTTCATCACATCTGTCTCAGCATACCAGCATCCCCTCTTCTTCAGGCACTTGAGTAATGGTCTATTTTTGCTGTGCTAATTTTAGAAGTTTGCAACTTGTAATTCAGATTCTACCTTAAAGCCTTTACTGCTGACATAATTACAAACGTACAACTTCTGATTGCCCTCCCGCATATCCCTTCATTCAGTTCTCTATACATATACATTCATGTCTATTGCTGAATTGTCTCTTAAAACAAACACACCACCTTTGTATCCTCTCTGTTTTTACACTCTTATCCCCAGCTAACCTATTTCTTTATTAGATATTGTGGACTGGTAAGCTTGTTTACAAATTACCTCTGCAGATAAATGTAGAAGAGATTCTCATTGAGTGGATTGAACCCCCAACTCTCCCACATGAACTGGTAAAGTTCTTGATGTAAAGGAAAAACAAACTCATGATACAGTAATTCAAGAGTATTTAATCAAGTGGAAGGATGGATCAACAGAAAATGTTGTGCCACCTATAATACAGTGTCGATGCCCCCCCTTGGAAGTGCCTTACAAAAGAAGAGTGGGACCTTAGAGCAGGGGACAATGTTAGGGAAAAAGACTAGAAGGTGATATGGTTCATGCCCTAACCATGGCACAATTCACAAGAGGGCATGAGGCCTAGGTCTTCAACTTTAAAGTGAGGACCCCTAGAATGACTTAAACCTTTAGTATGGGATAAGGCCCAAACCCATGGTTAATAAACTTTACTATTGGGCTAGGTAGGATGTGAGTTGTCTGCCATCTGTGGGTCTTACTACCACAGCAGTGCCAGCATTTTCTGACCATGCTGTTGCCCTACGCTACCTGCCTGCTACTGTACGGTGCGCGCGCGCACACATTTTTTGGGGTTAAATCCAAGAAAAGGGACAGCCAGTTACAAGCATCAAAAGATATCATTATATGACAAGAAGGTAGGATAACCTGTATCCCACGCATGTAGACAATCATAAAGAGATTGCCTTAAAGATGCCGAAAGAACTGATATTTAGGCAAAGAGGAATCACCATAGACTCAATGGTTACGGTCCTTCCATGGAGTCCATACGGCCCAATAACGAACCCAATAAAAAAGTAGATTGTATCCTTGCCTTACTGGGATGAAAACCAAAGAGCCAAAATCACTTGTCAAAACGAGCACTAGGGAAACAAGCCTGCAGCCTTTGGAATAGCAAGAGCAAGAAATCATAAGATTCTGGGCATTGCCAAAAGATATGGGGCATAGACTCCCATGACGACAGACATCGTTGACAAGTAGCATGGTGACATCGAGTCAAAAGCAGTCCGAATGGAGAACTCCAAGTAAAACTCGCCACAAGAAGAATTTTTGCCGAAGCGGAAGTTTGGAAGCCCAAATGTGCTGCAATCTTTGGCACCGCCATCGAGAGGAGTGTGTCATAGACCAGTGCCAAAAGATATGGGGCATAGACTCCCATGAGGACGGACATTGTCGACAAGTAGCACGGTCAATGTGACATCGAATCAAAAGCAGTCTGAATGGGAGAACTCCAAGCAAAGCTCGCCACAAGAAGAATTTCTGCCGAAGAGAGTTTGGAAGCCCAAATGTACTCCAATCTTCGGCGCCACCATCAAGAGAAGCGTGCCATACACCAGATGCAATTGGCATGGATAGTAACCCAAGGGGAGGCATTAAGACCTTATATAAAGATGCAACTGTGGTTTCAGCTAATGGTACGCCCATGCTGCCCATGGATGGGTGCTTAGTGCATGGCAAACACAATCATCTGGTTGAAGAACCCAGTCTTTGAAACGGTCACAAATCTCAAGACAAGATACTGGCTGAAAATCATGAAACATCTGTGACAGTAAATACCATACAGGCTTATAATGCTATCCCAAAGCACACTGTTTGGCAGCTGCATGGAAAGAGATGACCATACCTCCTAACAAAGCATCCCGAGCTTGGGATCAGTATCGAAACCTTCGTCAGAGAAATTTATCAGTGGCAAAATACACTGATAAGTTCAGAGAAAGTGTAATGAAGGTTAATGAACCTCTACCTCAGTCAATCCAAGTAAAAGATTTTATCTTTGGATTGAATGATCAAATCAAGATGGAAGTTCGGGCTAAGTATGCGAACACGCTAGATGAAGCAATTGCCATAGCCCTGAACTATGAGGATGCAAAAGGGAACAGACCAAGTGGGTTTGTGCAAGTTGGGACTCAGTATGGGTACCCGAAGAAAACTGGGTTTAAGAAGAAATGGATTAGCAAAGGGAGTGCCTCACAGCCTAGTGGTCAAGCCAAGCAAGCAAAACCAATTGAGACTCCTAAATCAAGTACCACCATTGGAATGAAAAGAAAAGTAATACCAATGGCAGCCCGAGCTTGGTCGAAGTCTTCTTTGAACCCAGAGCAAAGGGAAAAAGCGAGGAGAGAAGGCTTGTGTTTTGGTTGCCTTCAGCCTCATTAGTGGAAAGATTGTCCATGAAACAAAGATCGTCGGATGGTTGAGATGGTGGTCTCAGAATGCGACGTGGAAATGGAGGGAAGTCCCAGAGCAGAACAGATACAGATACAGATTCAGCTGGCGGGATCTTCTCAAAGGTCAGTACCTTTTTTGTTATGTGTGTCTATTGCTAAGTTAGTAACTAGTGCATCTGATAATATCTTGTCAAAGCCCGCAACAACGGGGTATACAGCCTTTAATGATACGGAGTTAATTAAGATGAAAGGACAAGTAGCTAATCATGAGGTCATTGTGTTGTTTGACTCAGCGTCAACGCACAATGTAATTAACTCCAAGCTTGTAAAGAGGCTGAAACTAAAGACTAGCCTATCTGACTATGCATATATAGTCAGGATGGCAGATGGAAGTTCAACTGAAGTATGGACCAAAGGGTTACCCAGTTGGAGCTTCGAATTCAAGACTATGCTGAGAAGCTTGATTTTGAAATGACTAAGCTTGCTCATGCAGACATAGCCTTGGGTAAGGCTTGGCATTCTAGGAAGAATCTAGCCATAGATTGAAAAAAGCACATTTATCAATTCAAGATGAATGATGTGCTGTATGTCTTACGAGGTGAAAAGGATATACATCAAGGACCGTTGGTTTCCATGATGGAAATTCGAAAAGCTCAAGAAGAGTTTTTGTTTCTTTGTACAGCATCGGTAGAGCCGATTGATGATTCTTCGGCTAGCATTGATGTTGCTCAAAATGGAGAGATGGCCAAGCTGGCTGATTAAATAGCAGAGGAGTTCTCTGATTGTTTTAGGGATGAGCTACCTTATGGGTTACTTCCAGAGCGGAACGTTCAGCATAAGATTGAACTAATCCCGGGGGCAAAACCTGTAAATAGACCTCCCTATAGGTTGAGTTTTACCGAAGAAGTGGAGGTACGAAGACAACTGGAAGAATACCTCAAGTTGGGGCAGATTCAACCAAGTTTCTCACCATTTGCTTCGCCAGTGATATTAAAGAAGAAGAAAGATGATACTTCTCGCCTCTGTATAGATTACAGAGCATTGAATAATATCACTATTAAGCACAGATATCCGATGGCTTGGATCGATGATTTGCTAGATGCATTACATGGGGCCATAATTTTCAATAAGATAGATCTTAAATGTGGATACCATCAGATCCGTATTAGAGCCGAGGATGTGCATAAAACCGCTTTTAGAAGCAGGTTTGGACATTATGAGTTTTTGGTAATGCCCTTTGGACTTACCAATGCTCCAGCTACATTCATCATGCTTATGAACGATTTACTATGCCCGTATATCAGAAAGTTTGTAGTACACTTTATTGACGATATTCTGGTATTCAGTAAAAGTATTGCTGAGCATCATGAACACTTAAGAATAGTGTTCAGTACTTTGAGGAAAGCCAGTCTTTATTATGTAAATAAAAAGAAAACTATACTGTGTATGGTAAGACTTGAATATTTAGGATTCATAATTACTCCTGAGGGGTAAGAAATGGATCCAAAGAAAGTGGCTGCAATACTGACTTGGCCAATCCCTCGGAGTCTGACCGCTTTGCGATCATTCTTGGGATTTGTCCAATTTTATCGAAGGCATATCAAAGGATATTCCGAAATAGTATCGCCATTGATTGATCTGACCTCAGATAAAGTACCTTTTATATGGGGATAGAATCAATAGGAAAGTTTTAACACCATAAAACAAGCTGTGGTCTCAGGACCGGTGTTAAAAATAGTTGATCCCCAGAAACCGTTTTTCCTTGAAACCGATGGAAGTGGCATTGCGGTAGGAGCAGTTCTCCTCCAAGAGGGAAGGCCAGTAGCCTTTGAAAGCAAGAAGCTTTCTCCCTCTCAACAAAATTGGCCAACTCATGAATTAGAGTTGTATGCTGTTGTCCATGCTCTGAAAACATGGAGACATTATTTGTATGGGTCAGAGTTTTATGTTAATGTTGATCACGATACTCTGAAACATTTTTGTAAACAACCTGACTTGAGAGGCCACCAAGCTAGGTGGGCAGAACTCATGTAGGAGTTTAACTTGACGATTCAGTACCGAAGAGGGAACGATAATAAAGTTGCTAATGCGTTGTCACGCATTATGCATAATATGAGTTTCACAGTATTAAAGAGTGCTCTAATGACCGATATTAGAGAAACTCAAAAGGTGGACGAGTTCTCGTCCAGAGCCTTTGGCCTAAGGCTCATGTATTCAAACCCGGGGAAAAGGATGACCTGGCATCCAGAAAAGGCCAAACTTATGCAAGATATGCCATAAGGGATGGTATGCTAAAAAGAAATGGCAAGGTAGTAGTACCTAATCAGAATGATCTCAGGCAGAGAGTCATTCAACAACACCATGATAGCCCATGTGCGGGACATCCAGGAGTCGAGAAGACATATGATCTTGTGAGACGAGATTTCTTTTGGCCAAAGATGAAAAAGCATATTCATGAATATGTGACACGTTGTTTTTTGTGTCAGGTAAGTAAGGCAGAGCGGGTGAAGCCACCCGGACTTTTATAGCCCTTGGAGATACCACTGGGTAGGTGGGAGAGCATTTCCATGGACTTTATTGTAGGTCTTCCTACGACACAAGGTGGATATGATTCTATCCTTGTGGTGGTTGATCATCTTACCAAGATGGCTCACTTCATTCCAACTAGAGAGTTTGTTAGTACCCCGCAAGTGGCGGATTTGTTTATTAGACATATATTTCGTTTGCATGGATTACCCAAATCCATAGTGTCAAACAGAGATGTCAAATTTACCGGTCATTTTTGGACTGTGGTGTTTGAGACGCTAAGGACTGAGTTGGGAATGAGTAGTGGGGATCATCCAGAAACGGATGGTCAGACGGAAAGAATCAACCAAATTTTAGAGGATATGCTTAGAGTGTATGTGTCATTGAGGCAATATACATGGGACAAGTGGTTGCCATTGTTGTAATTTGCCTACAATGATAGAAAACATTCCTCTACAGGGTTCAGTCCGTTTGAGCTGAACTATGGTTATAGACCAGCGAATCCAACTATAGTTGGAATACCTTAGAAAGTGCCTAGTGCTGTGAATTTTGTGTTTCAGATGCGGGAGATGCTAGCACTTGCGAGAGCTAACATCTGCCAAGCTATGGATAGAGCTAAGGCGTATGCGGATGAAAACCGATCCGCTAGAGAATTTAAGGAAGGAGAAAAAGTTTTTCTCAGAGTTCCTTCGCACTCTAAGTCTTTGATTGCAGGAGAGTGTGCTAAGTTATCACCTCGATATTGTGGGCCATGGTTAATTCTAAAAAGAATAGGCAAGGTAGCCTATAAATTAGAATTGCCACAGGGTTGTAAGGTGCACCCAGTGTTTCATGTTTCTCGTTTAAAGAAATTTTTGCATACAGGCGACTCACTAATCGAAGGTGTTGTTTTGTTTCAGGAGATAGAGGATAATGAAAGATGCAAACCAACAAGAATCTTGGACCAAGGAACAATGCAAGTATGCAATTGGAAGATACCCATGGTGTTGGTTGCATGGCATGGTCTACCTCTATCAGAAGCTACTTGGGAATCCGTATACCAGTTACGGAAAGTGTTCCCAGACTTTATCATCGAGGACACTGATGCCTGAAGAGGGAAGGAATGTTACGCTCAAGTCGAGGTAACATGACCTCGGAAGGGTCAGTTGACATTTTCCTTTAAAGAATCAATGTTTGTATTATATTTGTTTGGGCTTCATGTAAATGATAAAAAAGGAATAAAGGTCAAGGTCCTTGGTGAGGGTGACATGGCACTAGACTAGGTGGATCTAAGGCTAAGGGACCTAAATGCATGAAATGTGCCTAGGGGCAAATGGTTTCAATGATATCCCAAGAGAGGGGTAAATGATGCATTAAGGAGGGACCCTAGAATGAAGACATGTGGCATACTAGATCCATCTAGGGAATTTTGGGGCTTGGTGGAGATTGAGTAAGCAAGAGCTTGAACGAAAATTTTAAGAAAAAAAGCTTACGACCACTGAGATCGGCTGGGAGGATAATCGATGTGTCAGTGCCGAAAAAAAGCTTACGACCACTGAGATCGGCTCGGAGGATAATCGATGTGTCAGTGCCCGTGATTCGACGTAACAAGCTAGGAGCAACAAACTGGTTTTTGCATATCAGGTGCTTGATGGAGTATTCAATAAATGTTCTCAAACTGAGGTGGAGTCATCCATTGACCTTAAGAAGGTTGTATGCTCTCTTCATACTACACTCTAGAATTTTGATTTTGAGTTCAAGTCTATAATCAAGTTGAATTCTTACATAAGTCTATTGTTGAGAATCATGTGGATGAATGATGACAAAGGAGCAAGTACGAACAAATTTAATAACTACTTTGCCTCTAATACTCTCCCAATCATAGTTACCAGCCGAAACGGAAACGAAAGAAACGGAAACGGAAGAAACGGAGTTTCCGGACCCGCCGAAACGGAAACGGAAGAAACGGCAATATGATACAATTTATGTATAAAATTTTATTTTTTATACATAATATAATTATCAATAGAGTGCAATTTGCAAATCATACATAATACAATTATCTATACTTGAAGCTTCAGCCTTCAAGCATCAATGCATCATTCATACTTCTTGGAGCCACTGCCTCCTTTATAACTATCTAGGAGGGAGACATGGACCCAATAAGCATCTCTCGGCATTGAGGAGGATGGAGAGGTGAGAAGGAGGATGGAGAGGTCACAAGTGAGAAAGTATGGAGAGGTAGAAGGAGGATGGAGAGCTCAGAGGTAAAAGAGGATGGAGAGGTGGAAGGAGCCTGGAGGATCAGAGGTAGAAGTGAAGGAGGATGGAGAGGTTACAGGTAAGATTAAAGAGAGAATGGAGAGAAGAAGGATGGAGGGATGGAGAGCAGGCTGTCAAGCTGCAGCTTTTGCAGGATGGAGAAGATGGAGCAAAGGATGAAGAGGATGGAGAGAGAAGGATGGAGGTCCGAGGAAAACGGGATGGAGAGTCCAAGAGCAAAGGATGGAGGGATGGAGAGAGCTTAGAGAAGGTGGAGAGAGCAGCAAGGATGCACACGAGGAGTGCAATCGGCAGGAGGCGGCGAAAAATGGAGCCAGGCGGCAAAATCACGACTTTTGGGATTTAGGGCAAAAACAGGTTTTACGAAACGCCGTTTCCGTTTCGCCGTTTCCGTTTCCAGCCACGAAACGGCCGTTTCGTGCAACTATGCTCCCAATAATTCCCATGTTTCACTGTTGCCTTCACCAAAAAAGACAAGATGTGCAAATCTTTCTTACCGTATGATTCTAGTTTGAAGATTCTCAGTTTGAAGTAAGAAAAGTGTTGCAGTACATTACCTTAACATCAGGGAAGAAAGGAAAAGTACTTGGATTTCCAAGTCAATCATTCTCCCTCAATAGCCTGGATTTCACCATCTCCCATTTGGGTGCATGCCTTTAGGACCTTATTTTCTGCTTGTAGGCTAATCACTTTATCTTCCAACTCCTTTATCCTCAGGGCATGTTGGCTGGTCTTAATATCTATCATCGGGGTCATTTCTTTCTGCATTTTGCCTATATGAATTCCAGTTGTACTTGCATTTCAGTTTTCCACTTGCTCATCTCCTCTTCCATGGAGGCACACAATCTACGCATGGTCTCTTCATTGTTTTCCCTTGTCGTTTTCTGCAAGTTCTCAATATCTGCATCCTGCATTTTCGAAACTTCTTTCATGATGGTAAGGCATGATTTAATGTGCTGGTCATTGTCTTTCTGATTACTAATCTTCTAAATACTCATCCATATAGAGCTGT
This sequence comes from Dipteris shenzhenensis, assembly GCF_047967505.1. Classification (NCBI taxonomy): domain Eukaryota; kingdom Viridiplantae; phylum Streptophyta; class Polypodiopsida; order Gleicheniales; family Dipteridaceae; genus Dipteris; species Dipteris shenzhenensis. The sequence goes on along the minus strand of NC_141609.1, from coordinate 46,544,733 downwards.
ACTTTCTCTCCTTCTTCCCTCTGTTTTCTTTCTCACGTGAGTTGTCCATTTGGCCACCTTGAGGTACGTCAAAATTTCTCACATGTTGTGGTAATTTCTTTATGTACCCTGGTATTTCTTCTTGGCAGGTTTTTCACAGCTCCAAGGTCGTTTTGCAGGTCCTTGTGGATTCGGGAGGTACCACCAGGTGAGAATCTTGATTTTTTCGATCTTCTTGTCTGTGGGGTGGCCGTTTATGCAGGTACAGAGGTTGGTACAGCAGCTCTAGGGCTAGGGATAGATGCAGATGTCCTGTAGGGTTACTGCGCAGCCCCATCGGGGAGTCGGGTGGAAGGCATAGCCCAGGTGGGCTTGGTGACCTGCAGCGACCTGCAGTGACTCGTCGCGAAGCAGCAGTAGCCCCTAGAGGGGGCCTAGAACAGCCGCAAAGCAGCAGAAGCCCCTAGGGGGGCCCTGGTACAGCCGAGGCACACAGAACAGCCCCCAAGAGGGGTGGCACACAGGCACAATGCAGGAAAGCCCCTGGGAGATCGCGATAGAGGGAAATCCTGCACAGGGCAGCAAGATGCCGAGAGAGAGAGAGAGAGAGAGAGAGAGAGAGAGAGAGAGAGAGAGAGAGGGGGGGGGCAGCAAGAGAGAGAGAGAGAGAGAGAGAGAGAGAGAGAGAGAGAGAGAGGATTGTATTAAAGTCCTCTTGAGACCCTTTAGGATCTATGGGGCTCCTGATCACTATCAACAAATAATGCTCTTACATAGATAGATAGATAGATATGATTGTATTAAAGTCCTCTTGAGATTCTTCAGGATCTATGGGCCTGCTGATCACTATCAACTAATAATGATCTTTTATATCAACATTCCCCATGAATCCGAATGGGGAGAGTGGCTAAAACAACCAGAAAGAAGAGCGCTTGACACAAGACCATATGCTGCCAGTAAAAAAGAACCATTGAAGCAAATGAACTTACAACAAGTGCTCTAAAAACAGTAATCATTCTCCGGAGACAAACCACACAACGATGCACAACAGTTGCTCTAAAAACAGTGATTACTCTCCGGATCCAAACCACATAACAACGCACCATAAAAGTTCTCATTCTCACATTGCCCAATAATCCAAACCAGCTGCAGCCAAATCCTCGTACACTGTAGATGCAGCAAAACCAAACTAGAAGATCCCCACCCCACACAGGGATGTGCCAAGATTACAAGAAACATCAGACTAAATATGGTCACCCACACGGGGCTAGACCCAACAAAAACTGTGATCGAGATTCGAATCTGAAATGTCTTCCACATCTCCTGCAAACTTGTCGACTCACTCTTCCAAGACTCCATTGGACCACCTTTGATGAGCACTACTCCGTATATTCACGATGAGAAGACCTTCGGTGAAGAAAAAGGATCACGCTTCTAGACCACCATGAGAATTGCCATCTTTGTAGATCCCACTGCAATTAAAATTGGCGACGACAAAGAAGATTATTGAGGAGAGATGGCAGATCTCGGGCAAAAAACGTGGCCCAGAAGTTGAAAAGCACATCGACTCTCTGCATGTATAGCTAGTTGGAAGCTCCGCCTTGCTTTCCTCTCTTTACAAAATTTCAGCCTTCACCCCCTCAAAAGAAAAGGAGGTCTCCTTCCCCACATCTCCAGGCCAAATGTTGCATGTAAGCTAGTACACATCAATTCTCTGCATGTACAGCTAGTTGGAAGCTCCACCTTGCTTTCTCCTCTTTAGAAAATTTCTGCCTTCGCCCCTTCTATAGAAAAGGTTGTCTCCTTCCCCGCAATCTTAGAAACTGTGATCTTCAGGCCAAGTGTTGCATGTAAGCTATGAAGTGTCTCCACTATCTGCAATCTCAAAAGCTGCAAAATCTATTGTCGATGAAGAATCTTCCACGAAATGAGACTTGTCATCTCTGCACAGTTATTCCTTGTAGTAAAATGAATGTCCTTTCCGTAGAACCATCATGAAAGGCTCCAGCATAGGAAACTCCATCGATGCAAAGTCTCAGGACCAAAATTCATCGGAATCTCGTACAAAGTTGTTGAACCAGCGCGCTTTCATGTTCTTCAAAGACCTCTCAAACTCACTCGATGCCTCAGGATTTATGACACAAATCACTCATAGGACCTCACGACAGACTTGCCCTGATACCACTGTTAGAATTCAAGACGAATTTTACTGCATGCACACAAAATACTGTTGCTGCAGTGGTTTGACCTACGTTTGCAACTTAAGCTAGGAAAAGTTTCACATGAAATATAAGAATAGATAGACACTGACTTGTAGTAAGGACCGGGAGGGACGAACTCCAACGACTCTACCAGGTTTCTTGGCCTTACAAGAGGACAAGACAAAACGACTACTACGGACCTTATATGGATCAATTGCTCTAAAACGATGAGAGAGAGAGAGAGCTCTGTGTGCTGAACCTGGTTATAAAGATGCATCAAAACGCTTTAGAACAGCCTCCGCTCTCAAACAATCGAAACCTCTACGATTTGACTGTTCCACTTCACTGCCAATCATCTGCATGCGTTGTTTCATGCAAGCCACGCCATTTCTTCCAATCAAACTGGATCAAATAAGGTTCATCACAACTAAGCCCCTGTATCCCAAAGGCTTCCAAAGGGTCCCCCCATGAAGATTTAGCCAAAGCTCCCGTGGTAGCCAACAGCTTGAGGCTGAATGTGATCAGAGGCGTGCGCAAGTGTGTGGCGTGTGTGTGTGCGCACATTGGCAATTAAGCATCCATTAACCCCTGCTTCTCTGCATAAGATGCCTCCATTATGAAAGAAATTCAAGAAGTCTTGCAAGAAGGTCAGCCACAAAATGCTTCTTATCTGTTAGGAGCAGTAAGTGATATTTTACCTTCTTCAAGAACACATCTAACTTGGAGAAGCATAACAAGAACAGTAGGAGCCCTCTCCTGTTCCTCCTGCATGATAGAGCATATATCCTGGGCTATGGAGAGGGGATGGGCATCTGTTTTGTCCTGTTGTATGCCTCTCTTTTTTGCTACCTCTGCCCATGAGTTGTGCTCTTCAACTTGTTGGTCAAATGCATTACATCTTCCTTGCCATTTTGGGTATTTGCATTCATCTGCTGTTCCATCATGCAAATTCCCCCAAATGTGCTATGCTTTGGGTCATTTTCTGCTGGCATTCATGCATATCTTGTTCATAGTGAGCAACCTATGTCTCATACTGAGCCTGATATGAATCCAGGTTAAGCTGTCCTGTTTCTCTCTCATGGTTGAGCTTGCTGTATTTCCTGACCTTGAGTGGTCACTCTCTTGGGTAGCACGTGAAGGCTTCCTACATGACATCAACCAGGCTGTACGAAGGGTAATCTGTGGATTCTGGATTACGCGCAGGATAGGATTCTCACACCTCTCTCTTCTCATAGCTTTCCATTTCTTTCCAGTTTTATTCTCCACATTCACATCACAATACTACCAAGTAAATACTGGTAGTCCTAACATATTAATTAGTGCATAGGATAGAGGGGTCGAATCAGATACACACATAGCTTGTAGAGTAGCAATGCTTCGAAGGACAATGAAAGAAGGTACTTCTAAGGCACCTGCTTTGAATGCCGAATGTACTATGGGGCTGGTCAGGCTCAAAAAAGCCCCCAAGGGAATTTTGATTACGATGGAAGATACAAAAACTACAACCAAGGGGCACATCACGTCAACAGTTGGTCAGATTGGGAACACAACCTCTATTAGAAACTGGAGATAATTAGCCGAATTACAAAGATTCAAACCTATACCCACTCAGGGCAAATTAGGCTTATCAGTAGAAAATCGTGACCACCATAATCTTGCCGAAAACTTCATAAACTGAGATTTCTTCTATAACATCCTTCAAACATGTTCTAGAAACCATGCTGCAATTCGCCAATTGAGAAAGCTCCAACCATAGAACAGGGTCCAACTCTCAAGAACTTTGCCCAAGCATGAAACAAGAGAATCAAGAAAGAACTGCAAGCAATGCAGGTATAGAATAGGAGATTCGTCCCACAGCAGCAGACGTCAGAACAGCTCCATAACAGTTGCCATGAGTTTCTATGGCTGACTAGCAGGTATACATCAAGGAAACATGTGAATCTGGCACAGAGCACGTGAGATGCAAGCACAGAAAGATAGGGGCAAACTCTGGGCAGGCCGTAAACTCCAGAAATCAGGCCAAAAGCAAATCACAACTTAGCAAGAGGTAGACATGTGCAAATAGGAGGTGGAGCAGAGTGGCAGGTAGAGAATGGCACTGGAAAGTGAATCCCAATCTCCAAGATGCATCACGGATACAAGAGAATCACTGGCAACAGGTGGAACAAGGGAAATCAATATTGGAGCAGCCTGAGAATGACTCACAACCTTGAAAACTTGGTTTTGTTAGTTGGTTTCTGCTTTTTGCCCAGAATTAGCTTACGATATCTTTATTTAGCATTTAACCCTAAATTTAACTCTAACATCCAATATCTTACTTGTTTAACTATCTACTAGTTTATTTTATGAGCTAATTAGCTCAATACGTTTATCTCGTCAAGATCTATGAGTTGGCATGAAGAGTTCTAATGATCTTGTTTCGTGGACCCTCCCATCCTATCCTGTGGACCTGTTTGGGTCTGCCGACTTATCTTTGTATTTCCCGATCATTTGCTGTTAGCCCATACCCTAGGCATCAAGTGTCATGGCATAGCTTGTAGAGACGGTCATGCCATAGCATAGTTTGTCTATGAAGGGACTCAGGTGGGGTGTGGTTAACTTCCCCCCATAGTACCATCAAATCATAAGTTCCCTTTTAGAGTGTACTATCAAATCATAACTTCCCCTCCTAGAGTGTACTATCATACTTACCCCGAAGGTTACTGTCGTATTTTTCCCTGAAGGGTGGTATCAGATTAACCTCAATGAGGTCTTCCCGTATGAACTAGGCTCATTACACAACTTACGAAAATAATAGTATCTAGATATACAAGTAAAATATTGCCATGTTAGTATTGCAATCACATGCTATAAAATATACGATCATACACGGAAGTCAGGCAATCATAAATGAAATACAAATTGACAAAATTTCAAAAAGGATATGAATTCGTCTCTTTGGGAAATAACAGAGAGAGAGAGAGAGAGAGAGAGAGACCAACAATGCCAAGCAGCCAGGAAGGCTGATCGAAGTCGATCTGAGGATCGAACACACACACACACACACACACACACAGAGCGATATTGAACAAGTCTGCTTGCACAGAGAGAGAGAGAGAGAGAGAGAGAGAGAGAGAGAGAGAGAGAGAGATGGGATACGATCAAAATGTGCATGGTGAAATTTCATCCCCAGAGATGACATAAGGGTTTCAAAATCAATAGGGACGGATGTCCTTCAAAATTATTATGAGAATCCTTTTTCCCAGTTTGCGAAATGTTTCAGCATATATTCTGTCCTCTTGAGTGACATTTAGAACTACCCATGAATACTTAACCGGATTGCTGTCATGTCATTAATATAATTATAATTATCCCTGAATCGTCTTCCTAAGCTCAATTACGGTACACAAATTTTGCATTGGATTGTTACCATGGGACAGGCTCCTGTGCAGAGTTGTATAATCTAACTTGGGGATCCATGCCAATAGCATGACAAGAAATGAGGATCAAACATGAATATGATAAGACAGAGGTACACATAAAAGTGCAGACAATCAGTGACACATCAGTCTACACATAGGAATAGTGCAACAGTATATCATGCAACTACTGTGTAAAGCATGAAGCAAACCATTTTTGCATATCCATACCTTTTTCTCTGATCTCGTAACTGAATGATCTCAAGAACTCTATTTTCAAGGCTTTGGTTCTCAATTTGCAATTCCATGATTTCTAATCTCTGTTTCTCGAGAACAGCTTTTTTCTCCTCGACATCCATGAGTGTACTGTGTACCTTATGTTCCATCTCTGTTTTCATCGAGCCATTTTCTCTGATTTGTGTTTCAACAGTTAGTATCTCAGCTAACAGTTCATCTCTTTTTCTCTCTTCCGTCCTAATCTCGGCATCTATCTCCTGTGTGACCTGGTCTGTGTCTTGCAGCTCTTTCAAACGGGTTTCCAGCTGTCCATTGAATTAAACTACAAAAAAGAATTAGGCAAGTCCTCATCCTGAAGTACTAAATTTCTTGCACTCTCGGTATTCTAATGGAACAAACGTAGTCCATGATAAAAGAATGGGTGACGGACTTCTCTCTATTAGTCAGAATGCGAGCATTCGCATTATTCATAATGTGCATCTAATTTCACCTGTCGCAGGATATTTTCAGGAAGCAGATCGAGTGATGTCAAATGAATTCGAAAAAGCAATCAAGCTCCCCAAATACTGAACTAGCACAGTCAGTATGACAACAATTGAAAACCGTCGTAGCTGTTTTTTCCATTGCATGTGACTACCTTTTGGACAAGATTATTGAGATCCTCAACTTCTGTCTTTAGCGTCAGCATATGGTGTTGTATTCTGCACTGGTGCGCGCCCATCGTGATCTTATTTTGCTCATAATATTTCAGCTTTTCTTGTCGCTGGCGTTCAAGATTATCCAAGTCTAATTGTAAATTCCTGAAATGGAGCTGTTAGTGTGAATTTTGGAGTCAAAGAGTGCGTAAGGAAGTCAGGGGCGTCCAATGCCGAGGGACGGACCGTCGTTTGTCGCAGAGTTCGTGAAGCTTCTCGTTATCATTTCGTAAATCTTCTTCTTTCTCCAATATTTTCATGGACAGCTCAGCATCTTTCTGCTTCAACAGCAAGCAGCGTTGCTGAATTTTCACCATTTGTGCACGCTGTTTCGAAAGCAGCAAGTTCTTGTTCTTGTGCAGTTCCTTTTCGGCCTGAAATGCGAGACGAAAAGGCTAAGAACACCGCTGAGCTCGTTCGTTCATAACACTGCGCCTTTATGCGAAGGCACATCCACAAGGCAATGAAAAGCCTTTAAAAGGATGAGAAGTGCGCAAGCCTGCAATCGTTCTAGCAGTCGTTGTCGCGTGTCCTCCATTTCCTGAATCCGCGCCTTAAAGCTTGAGGGCAACGCCATCCTAAGGACCTGAAGATGGAGCTGGGACGTCACAAAACGAACGAGCAATTGACAAATTAAGGCTAGCGATGCAGAGCATGCCAAAATCTGCAAGCTACAGTTAAACTAGAAAAGCTGGAAGCCGAAGCACTTGCAAACGGTTCAGACGGCATGAAAAAAGTAAAACAAAGCATCCGCGCTGAGAGGAAGATTGATTAAAGAAAGATTGTGGTTGCCTGTTTCGAATTGGTGATGCAACACGCTGTGGTGTGAAGCTGAGAATCCCGCAAAGTAGGCGAGCATGCACAGGCTGAGATCTGAGTCCACGAAATCTTTACGAAGCTGCTTGGCGAAATTCCTCGTGTATCTTCAAGCGAAATTCCTACGAAGGCCAACACCCAAGGAAATCGAACCAACACAAACTGGTCTCAGCTATGGGCATGTCTCGTCTAATGTTTGATTAACAAGATGAAAAATTCATATGGCCTTCGCGCGAAGAGTCTATAGGTGACTTATTTGGGCTATTGTGTGTGTCCCTTGTCTATTGTCTAGGCAAGAGAATTTAGGTGGCTGAGTGGTTGGACCAATAGCAGTGGTTTGTACTCGTGATATTGACGTTGGAGTCAACGTAGATTGTTGTTGGTTTGTTGATGGTTTAGTGGGATGGGAGTTCTTGGAGGGCATTTTCGAGAGGAGGTGCATATCGTGTGACGGGCGGTTGTCGTCAATGTTGAAGTCCCCTGCCGCGATGACAAGATTACCGTTAGCAAGTTTTGGTCTTAGTAGTTGAATGTGCACGGTGAGTTCTGTGACATGCGTTCTTGGTGATTTGTATATTGCAACTGTGTGTAGCCTCTCGTATGTTCCATTTTTGAATGCGGCGACTGCGATCTCAGTTCTGGTTGTTGTCTTAGTGAGCAACTGTTGTGTTGTTTTGTATAGAAGTGAAAGGTCATGGCTGTCGAAGTAAGCCCTTGCCTAGCCCTGCCGTCGGAGCTTTGCCTTTTTACCCACATCACATGCCCCTACACCTACCTATATCACGCCGCAATGCTACCCCCGATTCTAATGCTTTCAAGTTTCCTTTCCTCGACCGGAAGCCCAAGATATACTCCACTGAGAGAGTGAATCCTGACCACTCGAAGGAGGATCAACACCGCCAAAGCGTGGCCAACAGCACTATCTGATCCGGTTCCTTGATCTAGTCGACCGAATATGCCACCCTTCAAAATCAAGATACTTATCATCACCATCAGGGTGAATCTCCTGCGGAGATGAGGCCCCAAGCAATCCCCTGGTGGTGTTCCATCTGCAACTTTTGGAACATTGTATTTGAATGCACACAACCTCAATCCGAACACTGCTACCATCATTCCCAAAGTTCTGAACGTATTCAATCTTGCTACAAACCACTCCTTGCATTGGCAGAATAATGTTGCACCGTCGTCGTCCCCTTCTCTTAGCGCTGTCTTCATCATCCGCACTTCCAGAACAATCACCTTCACCTTCCGCTTCGCATCCCTCCCCACCTGCCTTCCCAGCTCTCGATCAACGTGATCTGATAGCTCAATATCTTTTCCCTTTTCACTTGTCTCGGGTTGAGGCTTCCACTGTGCCTCGTGCTCGTTCATGATACTCGCTCCTACGGCAATGGAATTCGACAATGTATCAACACCTTCTTTCTTCAAGACTGACTATCAGTCCCTTTATGGCCCATCAAAATCATTCTTGTCTCTTTTCACTTCGGCCGATGTTCCTCCATCTGCCATCTAGCATTGTCTGAGTGAGTCGATGAGGCTCCTTTCGCATACGGTGGCAGAATTTGCATCAAGGAGTCTTGGTTTTGTGCACACGGGAATAGCTTAGACAAGCATTGAGAAAGCGATGCGAATTGGAAGAACAAAGAAGGCAGATGGAGTGACAGCGGGCGGTTGTGGGCAAGGTATAGAGGGGGTGGAAGAAGCTGGAGGTTTGAAGCGTGGAGGGAAGCCAAGGAAGGGGGCGGGGAGATCCCTTTCCGCAACTGCAACGAAGGATGAAAATGGAGCTGGAGGGGGCCATGGAAGAGGAAGCAACCGGATCTTCCATCTCCTCTCCTTGCAAAGCCTAGCGTCTCTTTGCCCCCCCTTCAATGGAATCCACGAAGAGAGTCCTCCTTTCTAACATGTGGCAGGCTCTTCTCATCCAAGCTGCCATGTGTCCTCCTCGTTCTTTTTGTTGTCCATGGTTAATAGGTTAAAGATTAGTTGTGCTTCTACTTTTGTGAAGAATATATGCGCACTGTTAATATCATTTGTTGGCTTCTTTTAGAATGTTGTGTTCAAGTAGGCGAGGTCATCATCTATTTGTTGTCCAATTCTTAGTCTGCTTAATGTGGCAATGAATTTCGGACCCCCTTTGCGCATTGTTGTTTTCAGGTTGTAGAGTTGCAGATTTTGTATTGCCTACATGCTTGCTCAATGAGGCTAGTTGAGTGCTTTGGTTGCTTGAAGATCCAAGTATCGTTGTGAGACAGAGCTTGCTTGGCACAAGTTGCCACACAGATAATTACATAAAGACCACCAAACTCTTTTGAGTGTGTGTGTTTGATGGATTGAAGTCGTGAGATGCCTCGTCAAAAAACGACTAGTTTTAGGTTTTTATATTGCATGCTGATTTTGTTGAGCCTCTCGGTTGCTAGGTTTGTTGTGCATTGTATGATTAGTGGCAAGTGCAGTGCAGAGTGGATTGTTGTCCCACCAAGGTGGTAGGAAACCTTGCTTGCGTAGGCCATCCACAAAGCTATTGACTGTTTAGCATTGTTGTCGACTAGCTGTGCATATCATCGGATAATGCCTTGAACTATGAGCTACAATGTAAATGTCTTGCGTGTTCTAGTGCCACCAATGAGAAATAGGTGGATGGGCCTATTTGGTTCCAATTGTTTTCGCAATATGATGTCGTCATGCAAGAGTCGTTGCTCTACATTCACCTTTTGAACTGCCGCTTGATAGTCTGCATTTGGCATGGATTTGTATGTTTTGTGCAATGGTATGTTAGAGCCTTGGCATTTGCATTGGTAAGGTGGACTATGATGTAAGAGACATAAGATTCATCCAACCCCATATGTTGGAGAGATTGAATTAAAAGTCCCAATCTAACTTGTCATAAGCTTTGTGAAAGTCGACTCTCAAAAAACTGTGTAGCCAGTGGACTCCATGTGTTGTAGGGATCTTGGAAGAATGCCGTCGGAGACTCCTTTCTTGAGCAACTCCTTGTTGTGAGAGCTTTGCATGCATGAGCCTAGCATGTGTGTCACTCAATTGTCAACAAAATAGTGTAAGTGTGATTCCATGAGAGAGATGAGGGAAAGAGGGATAAAGAGAAGGGGGAAGAGAGGAGGGAATGTGGAATTGGAGGGAAGAGAGGAGAGTGAAGGGAGGGGAGTGGCAATCACAAGGCAACACACAATAGTAAACAAGAAGTTTCACTCACAAGAGAATGAAGAGAATGAGAGAGCTTATATTTCAAAAGTTTGCAAGTACACAATGAAGGCCAAAGTCAAACTTCTGGCCTTTTATACAATCCACCTTTTGAAGGGAGGGCTAACCCTTGTACTATTTTTCACCTCTCTCACTCTCTATTTACAAGAACTTGGGCCCATACGGCTCCAAGATGGATAGCATATCGCCTTCCTCACCCTCTCCTACTTTTTCACTTGTCATTATAATCACACGGCGCTTGCATGAACTATTAACTGCCGCTGTGGTTAACATGCCCCCCTTCCTGTTCGGCCCTAGATTGTGTTTAGTGCATAATGTCTGATTTAAGGGCATTGTTCATGATGCAATGCCTATCGAAGAGTCAGTGGGAGATTCGGCAGAATGGGTGGAGATGTTTCCAAAACTGTGTCTCAAACATATCTTCAAAGCTTTGGATGTGGTGACCATGAAGATTCCCGACACGAATGTATAGCCGCATTATATGAGGAAATAGAGGTTTGTTATTCAAATCAAATATAAATTTTGAGCGGAGCCATTGATGATTCTCCTCTACTAGTAGCTCGAGCATAGGAATGTCCCTTAGCAAAATGATTAGCAATGGATAAAAATGCATTATGGCCACGACTACTGGATCTGGGACCGAGGTGAAGGTAGTATTAAATTCTTCCATATAAGCAGCTAGTCATAGGATGATCTCACTTCCAAAAAATTAGACTTCGGGAAGTTATATGAAATGCTGGGATCAGAGGCGCACATCTATTCAAATTTTGGCTAACTCCATCTGCGGTATAGAGGCATGTATGTGGGGTCGATGCTTATGGAACAATATGTTTGCTTGGCCTCACTCACCTCTTCTTGAGCTTCCTCCTCATATGGACCTTTGACATCCAAGAAGAGCATGGGCTTAAGAAATTTGTACCAAGTGTTGGTACCCATGTCTTCGACCCTTCGGTTCGAGCGACTGCTACTACATGTGGGTGGTGCTGTGGTGTGCTGTGATGTGGATGGCTATGATGGGTCTATGGTGCCTGTGACTATGGAGGTGGGGTCGTGACTAGATGTTGCGTCAGGGTTAGAAGGCGATGGTGGCTGGGGAACAATGCTAGATAGAGCCAGGCCGTGTCAATATCTACTTCATGTAGGGCTGTTGGATAAGCTATAGGGGGATATCAATTGCTATTACAACCAAAAAGGCAATGAATGCAATGTTTGCATACCCTCGACCATACACTTGTGACCATTGTAGGCTTCTTTCTAAGATTTTAGGGTTGCAAGCTAGGTCCAGTAGGTCATTGGGTTTTAGTAGGCCGAGCATGGGACTCTCATTGGAAAAAATTGAGGAGTCTTGGATGACTCTAATCCACACCATGAAATTATATACAATGGGATGTTAGTAGAGTGTAAGAATGTTGGCATCATCCTAGAGGACTATGTCCTTGTGAAAATATGCCATAGCTATTAGGGGATGAGCCTAGACGTTATTGCAACCGAGAAGTGTTTCTAAGTCATGTAATGTCATGCTGGAGTGTGGGGGCAGAGATGGTGAGAAAGAAGTAGTTGAAGGTGTCTTCAATTGTGCGGATAGTGAAACAAAGTGAGGATGCATGTGTAGATGCATTCAGCAGCCACACATGGTTGCACTAGGGTATCGTAGTGACTAAGGCAGTCACTACATTAGCCTTAAAGCAACAACTTGACTGTGTGTGACATGTTCCAGAAATTAACTGAGATGCTGACCTCCCTCGACTTCACCAAGGTGATTGTGAGTGCATGTGGAGTAATGTGGACACTGCGACTGTGGAATATGGATCTTACAATTGTGTCGACTCAAAATGTGCGCTTGTGAGCTAGGACCCTAAGAATGAAATTTGTGCAGATTCATGGAACCTAGTCACCTAATTGGACTCACTATTTTCACCTAAGGATGAACTGAACTTTGTAGCTTCCTATCTTCACCTATTATGCAGACTGCTTATCCTCACCTAGACTCAATGCATGACAATGAAGTCAAGAGTCCTATGATTTGGAGTGGAGAGATGCACCTTTCAATTACGCATGAACAATGTTATCAACTTGTTGGCGTTGAATTGCGTAGGTCAGGCACCATCATCGATCTATAGCAGTATTGCTTGACGTTCTGCATAAACTTGCAGAACTCTCAATTCCCTGTAGCACATGTGGGAATGTTGGTGCCCAAATTGGGTATCTGCGGCATTGGAGCGATGGTAGGTTCTTGTGGGGCTGCTCCATTTTTAGCAAGAGGTTCTTGTGTGGCTACCATGTTCATTGCGGATGTTGAGGTGGAAGCAGAGGCTCTCTTTAGTGGTTCGCTTAGAACATGTCCTTGTGGCACTGCTACAGTCATTGGCGAAGTTTTTCCTGGTAACATAAGCACTCGGGGGTAGAAAGGAGTTGCCTATGGTTTCACCTTAACAATATTTTTCCCTGAGGTCCCATCAATAGGTTCTTGTGGGACTACCTCGTTCTTGGAGGTAGAGGTTCTTGTGGCACTATTGCTGTCCTACTTAAGAATGACACCAAAGGCCACTTGGCATTAGTAGGAGACTTATGAGGGGAAGGAGTTGTTGTAGATAGGACCTTAGGCACCCAAATGTAGTTGTTATCATCATAGAAGCCTAGAGCCCATAGCAACCGCTTAGGAATCCACTTGGAATGGTACTTCCATTTTTTACTTCTTGTCTTGCATCTCCTTGATAGAGATTTCTTTGGCTTAGTAGCATGTAGTTTCGTTGGTGAGATGACTTTGTCCTTTCTCTTTTGTTGTAGGAGCCATGGGTGGGGTCATCAAAGCTACTGTTGATCCGTTGATCTTTCCTTTCGGTGTTGCAAGGGAGTCATCATGTGAGGCTATGGCTGCTATGGTGGTATTAGCAGAGGTGGATGAGGAAGCTTTCGCTGTGCGTAAGGGACTTGGAACCTTCTTGTGGATTTAGATTGGCACCTTGTTAGCTTTATGGATCACAGGAAGCATCGGGTCCAATGTCCTTGTACCGATTGAAATGACTGAGGTGCAACCATCGTTTGCTAATGTTGTTGTACATTTCCACCAATCAATTTGGTAGTTACTGCCCATCACCAAGTTCTCCCAAGGATTAACTATTCATGCATAGCACCTGTAGGCATAACATAACATGTACTAGCGATGCTATGATTATTTATGGATATGGGCAATTCCACACAACCTATCATGGGCGAGATATTTCCATTCACTGCACGTACCATGATAGGAGTAGGTTTCAGGGTTACCTTAAATGTTAGCAGTTGGGTACACATCTCGTAGGATATCAAGTTATGGATGGCACCAGGATCGATGAAGTCTTCTATTGTTAATGATTCTCATAGCTTCTCTATAAGGATTGTTTGCGATATAGGAGGAGGTTGTGGAAGGGTGGGCCCTGTCCCATACATTGGTGGTCCTGATGAAGGGTTCCATGGATTTGATGGCACAAGGTTGGGCATTTTCATTATGACTTGGGTTGGGTTAGGTTCAACGGGTTGGATTGGAGGTCCTCTAGGGAGCTCCTAGGGAGTGGTATGTTCACCCTTCGTATAGGTCCAACAAATGGGTTTAGCAATTCTGCTAGGTCTATCAACCCAAACCTTTTCATGATATTGGAAAAGGTTTCCCTTAATCTAGCTGCTACTGTAGATGGGGTAGGAGAGTGGAGATCATTGGGATGTAGTTTAGAGCCAGATGTACTTGCGATGTGAGCTTCCCATTAGATACGCTGATAGTTGACAAGTAGTTCGACAAGGGGATGGAAAGAAAGGTGCATTGAATGTCAAATGGGTGTATCAACATAAAATTGACAATGTCATATACTAGAAAGGAAAGTACATAGAAAGATGCACATGCTTATTCTTTGATAAAGATAGATTTAGAGATGATAGTGATGCAAAGAGTTGTGTGTCAAGCAATGGGATTTTCACACGATGAGGAGTTATGGTCTCTCAATCCATGTTTTAATGAGGAAGTATCCATGACAGGCTCATGTGTCCCCCTCCACCCTCAAAACTTATGCCACAACTTGTAAGAAATTGGTATCTAATAGAAGAAACTTACCATAACAGGAGACATCCTCTTAGAAAGCAATGTGCACGATTATTTTTACAATAATCTTTGCATGTCACTATAGCAATTTTCAATAGGTGCACACAAGAAAGTACATACATATAGATTTGAACATAGGAAACTGGGAGGAAACTACATGCTTCATTCATGTCTGACAATAAATACATGCACATAGGAATAATAATTTAGGGAAACTTTTTTACATTGGACAAATAATCCTCATGAGCAAGATTCAACTTACGCTCCCTTGGGGATGTTTCCATAGTTTCCAAAAAAGCTTTATGCAACTTGAGGTGCATGCCCAAGAGAAAAGGGCTTGTGGTTAGCAAGTTCAAATAGCTATTTTGTGGGTTGGTTGCTTACAGAAGTGGCTGACTCATTGTTGATTGTGGCTATGATGGTCAAAAACACGTTCAAGAACAAGGTTGCAATAAAGCTTTTAAATGAATGCCAAAATGAACTAATGAAGGAGGATCCTAACTCACATGCTAGTATGGATGATATCTTAACAAAATTACATGTACTTAAGGTTAATGAGGATGAAGCAATGCAACCGATGGAAGAGATGATTTTATTCTTTGTTGAGAATCTTGTAGTTGTATATTTCAACATCTTAAGAATTAGCTATTTGTTGAGAATTTGGTTATTGTACATTTCAAATTTTATCTACACTTTTCAAATTGTATCTTTCAATGTCTTGAGAATTAGCTATTTCTTGAGAATTTTGTAATTGTACATTCCAAATTTTATCTACACCTTTCAAATTATATATTTCAATGTCTTGAGAATTAGCTATTTCTTGATAATTTGTAATTTCACATATTAAAATTTATCTACACTTTACACAAAATTACATGCCTTGTACCAAATTGTATTCATGTAGACCCCATGGTTGAAGCGAGATGGTCTCCTCAAGCGGTGGAGAAATCAAGGGGTCCTGGTGATAATTACTAGGATGGTGATTCCTAAGCAATGTCTCTTTCCCAGGATTCACTCTACACTTAGCAGAAAATGATGGCTCCCTGGAAGCAAATGCAATTAGAATACTTCTTTCAACAAGATTGGAGGCAGCAGCTTAGGAGCTGGGAATGGACCTACAACAACAAGCCAAGTGTTTGAGCTTGGATGAATTATTTGGTCCAAGAAAGATGATAGTTGCACTTTTGTCCAAAGGAAAGTTGCAAAGCCTAGATTTGGGAAGCTGCAGCCGACCTCAACAAACAATAGTGGGGATAAGTGCGTCCATGATGTGTAGAACCCTTCCTATGCTGGAGCAATCCAAGAAGGCTCCAAAAGCTTCTTCAAAGCCCAAAGGTGTTCGCTTGGGATCCGCTCAGCTCTAGCACAAGGGAAACCTTCAGTAATGTGGCTTTTGCAAAGAATGCAAATGGCCAAGAAGACTATGAACCCAATGATATAAGCAAGGCAACTAGTCAACCAGATATGGGAACTATTTCAGGTAGCATCACTATGGTATTTTGAATGAAATGAAAAGGTGGCTTAGTGCTAATGCAATCATTGGCTACATTCATGGTCTGCATCCTCTAGCAATCTTTTTCAAGGGATGGGTGAGGCAAAATTGGATGAAGAAAGGCCTCACAGTAGTGTCAAACATCCATTTCATTATTAGGAATTCTTTCATACTTTTCTTTTTGAAAAGGTGGATATTGAAAGTGTAGTGTGAGGAATGGAACTTGGACTATGAGAAATCAGCCTTTTCTCTGTTCATCTTTGGGATCCCTCTTTTTGCTTAGATCCTGGGGTGCCAACTCAATATGTATCATGCTACCACCCTCATCCAAAAAGGGGGGGTCTTTTGGATGAGGGGGTTTGAAACAAAAAATACACTAAAATAAAAAAACCCAACTCCTCTCAAAAGCATGTAACTTTTTCATGGGTTACCCAAATTTCAAGGTGTAAAGACGTATTTGAAGCTGTTTTAGTGTAGAACACAATTATGCTGATTTGACTAGCTTTTACTCATGTCATATAGTTAAGTTCATCTCATACTTAAAATTTTTATAGGTATTCTTACTTGGTGCCCGAGGGCTTGGATAACCCCCCGCCTACAAAATCCTCAATTTGGGTGGAATTTTCTAATCTCTCTCTCTCTCTCTCTCTCTTTGTCTCTCTCTCCCCCTTCCCTTAGATGGAGACACTCTATGCCCCTCTTGGCAAGCTCCTTGGTTTAGAAATAGAGAAGTTTTTAATCTATGAGGTAGCTCCCAAGCCTGTGTTCTGATGGACTTGGTTGTTGACCTTCTTGAAGCAATCAAATTTCTAAACGAACAAGGTAATGAACTAATAACATAAATAATTTCATAAGTATATCCCTAATTCTTGCTTCCTTTGTGGGTTGGGAGGGCATTTCAAAAGAGATTGCTTGTCTTGGGTGAGTGAGATGAAAAATGAGATTGCAATGGAAGAAGAAGAGGGAGAACCAATAGAGGAGAGCCTTCCAAAGCCCTTGCAACATGTATTGACTCAAATGAAAAGGGTGGTGGAGTAGAAAACTAGAGTTGACAAAGGAAAGGGCATCATAGTTCATCAGAATTCCTTTGATGTACTCCTTGAGGAAGGTTTAGACAATTCAAAGGAAGAGGAGGAGGTTGATCTAGTCCCTAGTTTCCAATGTTTTAAGGAGAAGCTTAAAACTACTGATACAAGCAATATGGAAAATAAGGAGTCCCCCTTTATAGTGGTTAAAAGTAAGAAAGCAAACAACGAGAAGAAGACACCCAGTGTTGGAAAATCTCCCCAAGGGAACATGCTAGAGTGAAATTTACAGCAACTATAGATCCTAGAGAAAAAAGGAATAGTGGCTTCACGATGACTCCCATTATCAAAAAGAAAAGGAAAAAGAACAACACCCAATGATGCAGGACAATAATGAGGAAAAAGTCATCTTCTTGAGCTTCAACATTTAGGGGATGACTAATAGTCTCAATCCTATTATTTTGAGAAGATGGTTAAAAAATTTAGATACAAACCAAACTTTCTAGCTCTACAGGAACTAAAAGTTGGAAGAAATTAGCTAAGATGGCAATTGGAACAAGCAGATAAACCAAAGGGCTTGGTTTATTACTAAACTATGTGGATGGAAAAGGTGGTGCAGCTTTAGGAATTGCTATAAACATTTGAAAAAAGCATTGTTAGAACAATTGTAGTATTGAGGGGCACATGAAATTGGGCTAGAATTTTCTTATTTAAATGGGGGATTTCAACATGGTTGAGACTAGAAGTGAGAGATGGCAAGGTTTAGGCAATGTTATAAGAGGTAGTGAAAAGGATGCATGGGAAGGATTAAAGGAAGAAGTAGATCCTATTGACATTTCAAAGGAAACTTCCTTCACTTGGTCAAACAATGAGATAGGAGAGTTGCACAGACGTGCTCTAAGATAGATAGACTTTATTTATCTAAAGACTTATGTAATGCTTTTGATATGTAAATGCAAGTCATACAAGTCTCTCCATTTTTCAAATCATAGTCATACTCATCTTTTCTTGGAAAGAGGAGTGGGGGAAAGAGTGCTTAAATACATATGGGGAAAAAATGCACAAGAAAGGGTCAATGATGGTAGATCAATTACTAATACGAAAGAAATTACTGATATTTTCATGGAACATTTCAAGGGGATTGTTTTTGAACCAAAAGCTAGAGACAAAGAGAAGATAAAAGCTAGAGAAAAATGTAACCTAGCACGATAAAGGGTGGTTCCTTCTTTTGACTCTACTTGCTTGACAGACCTCTTTCTTTAGGAGAACTAAAAGAGGCAGTAGAAAATATGGCAAAAGGGAAGACACCAACTGAGGATAGTTTGCCCATAGAGCCTTACCAGATTTTTTGAGACACTGTGGGTCCTTGTTATTGCATAACCATGCAAGTTAGCAACAACTTTGCGGGTTAGCAAAACAAGGATCGCGAGGGGTGTGTTTGGGTAGGCTAGACGCAACTGCCGACAATTCTCAATGGTTCCCAACCATTGTCTTGTATGCATGCTATTACTAGCATTCCAACTTCCATTCTTAATATCAGAGATATGCATTACATAGTGTTACAGTGATCTATCTCTTCCTTGTTCTCTGTGTTTTCCATAGATGATGTACTGTGTATTTCTCTTGTGTATCCTATAGCATTTGTGTGGTATATTGACGCTACACATTGGTGATCACAATGCACATTCTTACTACACATGCAAGAAAAGTCACAATCTAGTGTGTGGTCCATCTTCTGTAGGGTGTCTTCAGTTCCCATGTCATCCTCGCCCTACTACAATTGCAGAGGAACATCGCATGGGAGTTTATGGTACACAGTCATGTAGAGGTTCAAGAGGAGATTGCGACAGTGAGACGTCACATTCAGGAATTTCAAGCCGCAATCCATTTGATGCAAATAGAGCTGTAACACCTTGCTTCTGGTGATGCATGGGTGGTGGCTACCTTGACCAATGCCATGTGGTGGTCGTGGGAGTAGATTTTGCACATGCTATCCACATAGTAGGCATGCATACGAACACGATCATAGGGTCCTTCTGATCCCTTGACACCAATAACACGGATACCTTGGAGGAGGAGCGATCTTGGTCATGAAGACGATCACTCCTCGGCTTCTCTTGAAGGGTTTGACTGATGCTAGGGTACGCCCTTGCATTCACACTCACCACCTCGCATGCACCCATGCCTGCATGTGCGGGTCTCATTGGATGGGCGCTAGGTGTTGAGTGTGTCATCCTCTTCGATAGTGGTTTCGGCAACCATACACAATTTATTCAGACTTCGCACCATTACACCCCTCCCAGTAGGGGGTGTAGCAACACCGGGAGTGAGTGGACAAGTGGTTCCACCTACAAGAGGGAGATAGATGGTGGCCCAGGTCAAGTACACTAAGTTTTCGAGGAAGAAAGACGATGACCCCGATGCTCATGTCAGACAATTCGAGAAAGTGTATGCGATCAACAACCCGCAACCCATGGTGCCACTCCAACAGGAAGCAGTGTTTTAATCTACCTTGGTGTGGGTAAAGCGGTGAGGTGGCTTACAGAGTATGTGGTGGACCATTTGCCACATATGATCTCATCCGCACTGTGTTATTGAGAAGATTTCATAATGAGAAAATGATACCGCAAACTTTGGAAGGACTGCGATGGTTGGAGCAGGGAAATTAGGATGTGGAGGATAATTTGGCCCACTTTTGACAGCTTCTGCAATGTGTTCCTCAGCCATAATGGCCCGCTGAATGACTAATTCATTTGAGGGTTGTCCTAGCAAGTTGCGGATGGCATTGGCTACAGTGGATCAGGTCAAGATGGTGCTCCTAGTGGTTGTGGAGCAAGCGGTGCGAGCAGGAGAGTCCCTTCATAGCCAAGTGGCCAAGCATTGCAAGTCCCCGAAAGCCAAAGCGGATGTCCCAGATCCTACTCCCCAGGAGAAGGATCCCGCTCCCCAGGAGCTGGCCACTGCAGTTGATCCCTTGCATGTTGTCTATGCCCATTATAGTGGCACCTCGCTGTGTTTTGGGTGTTGGTCATGCATATTGCACACCATTTCTCATTGAGCGTGCACTCCATTGCTGAATGCCTCAAATTGTGACAGTGCATGCACCATAGTCCTTTTAAGGCTTTGCGGATCAAGCCATCACCAAAAGCCCCTGGAGTGACCTTTCCTCCTTTAGAGGATTTTTGGGTTTTCTTGTCCGCCTCCGAGTTGGACTCCTCACTGCTAGCCTCCTCAAAAGTATCTTCAGAACTGTCATCCTCTGAATCTTGATCACTGTCATCTGAGTTCTTGTCTTTCCACAATCTACTATGCCAAGAGGTAGCGGTGGCGGTGATCACGGTCGTGAACGCAGTGGCGAAGGTCACAGATTGAATCTTTTTCTATTTGGCAGAGGGGCATAGGTAGAATGAATGCTCGAAACCTCAAGAGTGGGATCGCCAATGATCGGAGCGGCAAAATGCGATGGGGGAGATGCCCAACACCTCCATGGTCCAGATTGTGCAGGATGATTTGATGGTGTGCTTGGAAATCAGCTAAGCATTGATAAGCACATATACAAAGCAGTGCTAAAGCAGTAAGACCCATAAAGTACTCTACATGTGCTTTATGGGTCTCACTGCATTAGCACTGCTTTGTATGTGTGTGTTCAGAGTGCACTGCTTAACTTTGGTAGCTCTCAACCATGGTCTACCCAAGAGCATGTTGTAAGCATAATCCTTTTCCTCCATTCTGAGTACCACAAATGTAACTGTGAAGGTCATATCCATGATTGTAATTTCTTGACCTCTCAAGATTCTAAGAGGTTGGATTCTTCTTTGGTCAGCCATCCTCACTTGGAATGGTGGTGGAACCAACTCATTACAACAAATTTTTTTAAATATATCCTTTGATAGGATATCCATACCTGAACCTCCATCAACTAAAACTTCTGGAATTTTTTGCCTTTTGTATATGACATCAATGAGTGGCACTTGATAGTCCACATCTTCAATTGTAGATGTATAAATGTCTAGAGTCTCTTCTTCATCATCACTTGCTTTATAGTCTTTGCATGTATTTGACTCTTGTGTTAGCAATTCCTTGCAAATCTAATGTTTGAAGGTTGGAACCAAGTTCAATAACTGGTCAAGAGTGATTTGAACTTGTGACTCCATAAGCTTTTGGTAAAAGAGTGTATGGTCTTCTTCTTTTGTATTGATGTCTTATTTCTACTCATTGTCAGTCGTCACAGGCATCTGAATTTTTTTTGCTATGATGGAATGTAGCACATCTTGCGGTTCTACTGTTATATCTTTGTTTTCCCTTTCTCGTGTTTCTAACCCTGTTTTGTCTGTTTTTCTGTGAACACTGGTGTGAAGGTGTATTGTTTTGTGACTTGTGTTTCACTTTGGTTTCTCCATGGGGTCAATTTAGTTGAATATTTTGGGTGGCAACGCTACTTCAGTTGGATGAAATGAGTAGTTATGATTCATCTGTTTCATTTGTAGTGCTACTGTTCGCATGCCCTTCCTGTTTTTGCACAGTATAAAAACAAAGTGATTCGGAGTAAAGTTTCTCGATTGTCTTAGTTCTCAGACAGTTGAACAATCTAAGCACGTTTGTTTGTCCATTTTCTATTTCTAATGATTGGGCATTTGTGCATGTTTGCGTTGTAATTTTTAAGAACGACGATATTTCTCTTTGCAAGTTCCAAATTTTTATGTCTGCATTGCTGTTTTGGTCGTGCATCTCTAATTTTGACTTTTATCTGCCATTTTATGAAGTGAAACTTTGTGCTTTGGCTCCTGCAACTTTTATTTTTCTCCATTAACTTTTTAGCTTATGGGGAGAGCATATCTACAGCCCAATTTGTGTGGTGCTCATTGACCAGCAAGCGAGATGATCTGCTTGAATGTATGATTTGTCGATTCCTCCAATCCATTGGCCTTTGGGTAATAGGAAGATGACTTCTTGTGAATCACCATGTAAAAGGAATTCATCTGCTTAATGAACTTGTTGATGAAGTGAGTACCCCTGTCACTAACCAGCTCGATCAGATAGCCAAACCATGTAAACACATCTTGATAGAGGCATTTTGTGATCAAATTTGTGGTGTTATCTTGCAATGCCCATGCCTCCACCCACTTGGTACAATAGTCAGTTGCCACAAGCACATAGCAGTTCCTCGTGCGAGCCGCAGCTGGCCCAAATGGACCCATGAAGTCCATCCCCCATTTTTGAAATGGTTAAAGTGGCAAAATGGGGTGTAGGGGCATCCGGTCTGTGGGTTGGAACCAACCTCTGACAGAGATCGCAGCTCTTTGTGAACCATCGGGCATCTTTTTGCATGGTTGGCCACCATAGGACCGCTTGTAGAATCTTCTTTGTTGTGATCGGACCGACAAAATGCCCATCCAAAATACCACAATGTGCCTCCATCAGAACCGCATGTTGCTCATGAGGCAAAACGCATTGTAGCAGGGCCTCCATCAAATGCCTATTGTAGAGTTGACTAGCACCGCTTCAAAGGATTGTCTTTGCAATGCCAATTTCTTCCTTTGATCTTGATTCAGGTACTTAGGCATCACCCTGATGGTTAGGAATGATAATATCTCATCATACCATGACCACAGGCCTCCCGAAACCACCTCGGGCTCAACTTGGATTGGATCCGCTTGGAAGATTGCTGCTAGCTTAGCATCGAGAAACTCATCTTCCATTCTAGTCGGCATCTCCTTGTACTCCAATCAGGACACGTAATCGACCACTGCATGTTGGGATCTTGGTCGATGGATGACGTCGAAACCATATTCCTGCAACAACACCCAAGGTGCCAGTTGACCCATGAGATTCTGCTGCTTCACTAGGTACAACAATGTGGAGTGGTCAACATGAAACACAAAGGGTCATCCAAACAGGTAATGCCAAAATTTCTTAACAGAATGGGATCTCATTCCCAACCCTTCCCATTCATTGACGAAATAGTTCTTCTCAACTGCTGAAAGCTGTTCGCTCGCATAATAGATCAGGTAGTACCATCTATCGACATCCTCCTACATCAGTACAATGCTAATGTCTCATCTAATCATCGACAAACATATGAAAACTTTTCTCCCAGTCGGGGGACATCAACACCAGTGTGCATGAGAAGTGAATCTTGAGTTGCCTGTATGCCCTGTCGCACTCATCCATCCACAGAAACGCCTTCGGCTCCACATGAGCTAGCGCATTTAGAGGTATTGCCATGTGAGCCAGGAACTGCAAATGCCGGCCATGCCAGCGAATCTAACCCAAGAACTGTAGACACTTTTTTGGTGTCGTTGGTGCAAGTGCTTACATGGCCACTTTGTTGGAATCAACCATAATTCCTTTTGCTGAGATGAAATGACCCAGGAGTCCGGCCGCTCCTCATTGCGAATGCACATTTCATGGGATTCAGACTGAGAGACACTTCCCGGAAATGCTAGAAGCACTTCCGTAAATGCTCCAAGAATGTCTCAAACACACTGAGGTTCTCCAAAAAGAACCTCATGAACCTGTCAAATATGGGCCAAAAATTTACTACATGGCTTGCTAAAAAGTGAATGGAGCATTCTGAAGTCCGAACCACATCACTGTGCACACATACACTCCCCAAGGCGTTATGAACATTGTCTTTGATTGATCTTCTGGAGCCATCCAGATTTGGTTGTATCCACTGTACCCATCCAGAAATGAGTACACCTCATGCCCCACCACTTCATCTAGCATTGAGTCCATGTAGGGTAAAGGGAAGGGATTCAGTACAGTTGCAACATTCAGCTTGCGGTAGTCCACACAGATCCACATCTTTTTATTCTTCTTGAGCACAATGACAATTGGTGAGATCCACTCTGGATTCTCAATTGGTGCTATGAATCCCATCCTTAATAGGCACTCCAACTCCTCCCGCACTTGTTTAGCCACATGCAGATTCATTCGAAACCTCTTTGTCTTGGTTGAAGACGAATCCGGCTTCAAGTTCACCCGATGTTGGTAGAACTTTGGATCCAAGTCCTTCATATCGGCATAGTCCTAGGTGCGAACACATAAGAGAAGTCAGTCAACAACGTCACCAGTGCAGTCTAGAATTTTGCTGCTAGAAGAGTGCTGATCTTCACTGGTTTTGATGTGCCATCTTTCCCCAAAAAGACTATGTCGAGCACATCTTCCTACACCCTTGTGATTCAACCCATCCGGTCCTCCTACTCCTGCTCCAAAAGATCCTGTAGATCCATTTTGGCTCGGCAACCTCATCTTGGACTGTGCTGATGGAGTCAACAAAAGGATTTTGGTGAAGATAGTGCTCCGTAATTTCTTCCACATTGACCACAAATAGCGGTATCAAGTCCAAATTGGCCTTGAGGAATGCCTCTTCTTCATCACCATCCAGGCCATCTGCCATATTCACCATTTTTGCTAGCATCAGTTGCATTGCATCTGACAAGGGAGCCGCTAGACCCATTGCGACCCAAACCTTCTTCTTGCCTCATTGCACAGAAATGGCATTGTGCTCCTAATTTTGTTTGACCTTTGCTTGGCACAGCCAGGGCCTGCCCAATAGCACAATGTATTCCGGGGTCAGAGCCTCCATATTTAGCACCATAAAGGAGTCTATGAACGAGATTTCGGCCACCTCTAAGATGACCGCTCGCAAGATCCCTAATGCACGAACTTGTTGTGCTAATCTGCCATGCAAACTAGGAATGGTGCCAGTTCCAACGACATACATCCCATCTCCTAGCATGTTTTCAGAGTGACGATGTTGATTCTGGAAACCCTGTCAACCAGAACTTGCTCGAACTTGCGGCCTTGTGCCTTTGCCATAATGATAGGAATTAGCATATCCATGAGAGGGATTGCCGGCACAGGCGAAGAATTAGTTTGGCATACATGGACCTCTTCCAACTCGAACTCCCTGTTGAGGGATTTTTGCAATTGTCGATGGGACTTGGGTACCAAATGTGCCTCTAGAAGGGATTCCATGTCAGGCTTTTGCAGTGGAGATTTGCCCACCTCTTAGGTTGATTTGCCACTAAAATTGGAGTTGCTTTGACCACATTTGGACCATTGCTAGGTAGATGAAGCTTGAACTTTTTCTAGACAATCTCCGGCTCTGATTGTGCGCAATCGGATCTGCAAACAACACCTTGCATGGCATGTTAGTCGCCATTTCTTGCTCCACTATCTTCATCAAAGGGGGCTCTTCCACCACCCATTCTAGGACTTGATGTCGCACTTGCTCCTGTACTGGCCACTTTAGCACCGTGCTGCCTTTCTTTACAGGTGCACCTTTGAGTTTTGTTCTAGCACATGTGACAATGCTGCACTATCGCCTACCGCACGTCATTCAAGGTGGTGACCGAACCGACTCCTTTCAAGCTGGCGTTCGAGATGGAGGCTACCACACTGATCGAGCATGTGGTTATGAGCTTGCGGATTGTGGTAGAGAACATGCTTCTTCTGTAGAGTCTATGGTGTTTCGCCTGGATATGCTAGATTAGCTAGATGACATATGGATGGAAAGCTATAATCTTACCATGGAGGTTCAAGTAAGGCAAAAGTGGAGGGTGGATTTGGCTTTGAAAAAGAAGCTTTTTGAGTGTGGGCAATTGAGTTGTTCAACAGTCGCTTAGGGCGAATGCCGAGGAAATTGAAGTTGGAGTGGTTAGGACCTTTTTGGATCTTTCATGAGTGGGGGTCAAGCTTGTTCTATCTCACGCGAATCTGTAGAGGCGCATTATCCCACATCCAGTCAATGGGTTTTGACTGTGTCCTTATCATCATGACAAGAGTCTTCAATGTCCATTTCCACAATCTAATGAGTCACAGAGTCCCTAGATTGAGGTGGAGGCAGTGGAGCAATCACTGCAGGACATGTGGCTACGTGATAAGATGCATGATGACAGAAGAGAGCTACGAGGTCTTGTCCTAGCTGCCATGCAATGCCCTGTCGTCAAGGAGGGGTATTGTCAATCAAGAATGTAGTATTTTGTCACTATTTTGCATGCACTCATAACCTTCATCATCTTCTTCATCACTCTATTAGTTGCTTCAATGTCCCTCACCTTCCTTGCTCTCCTTGCATTCGGTTCACAGCTTCTACTACTTCCTATGGTGATGGCGCACTTAGAGTTTCATCCCTTCCTACAGCCACTGGTCTATATTGATTCTCCATCAATCGACGCAGGGTTGCAAAGGTTGAGGATTAGGAGCTTTAGCAGCATCAACTGGTTGAAGGTGAACATCCACTCGGCGGCCTTTGCACTATGTCAACAGTTGGTGGTCGGATCGGCTATGGAGTTTTTGGGTGATCATTAGCTACTTACAACTCAATTGATCCATAAGTGGCTATTCCTGCCTATGGATGGGGAGCTAGTGGGGCGCAACCTTTGTGTTTGGTTGCGGAGATGGTGGCAGAGTTTGGCAACCTAGCTTGAGTACAAGTTGAGTGCTTGTAGGGATCCTCAAGTTCATGATTTCTATCGGTGGATACTTGATTCAGTTTTTTTGCAAGCCAAAATGTATAAAATTACTCCCAAGACTCATGGGATGATCACAATAGTGGAGCAGAGACTAGTGCCTTGGGCATGAATTTTGAAGGATAGGATCCATGCAGAAGCACAGAGGGTGGCAATGGCGGTGGAGAAATAGCAGGCTGTGAATTCAAAGATCGACCAAATTTTGGAAATTTTGTATCCTTTACAACTTACCTCAACTGCTCCTTGATGGATGATGGCACTGATCCTCACCTTGGAGCTAGAAGGTCTTCCACAGGTCATGGATGAAGGCCCATCTAGTCAAGAGAATAAGAAATAGTGGTGTCAAGGTCCTCGTGGCACATAGGGTGTGCTAGTGACAGTTCCTCCTACTATTGCCCCCTTACTCCGTCCCATGCAGTTGCGACATCAATAGGGGTGCCTGTGAATTTGCAAAGTGTTGGGGTATCATTGTGTCAGCTCAGTGTGGTGGCCCCAATTCCTCCACCAGTGACTTCCGAGCAGGTGACCATTTCAGTGGTGCTTGTGATGATGACGACTGTGGTGGGTACCTCATCGGGAGACTCTCTGGGCAGTGGTTCCCTCACTCGAAGATGGTTGGCATAGCTCTAGTGCACAATAGGCACAATGGTGGCTACTTCCACTGTGACGGTAGACATGACAGAGGTGGGGTGAGTGTTAGCAATAAAGGAGGTCACTGCGGTTTTTGAGCCTTTGGTGGTCTCTTCAACACCATCAAGTAGAATAACTTTGTAGCTACAATTAACGCATGTATAGCTACAATTTTGTGTGCAGCTCTTAGCGTGTCTGGCGTTGCAGAGTTCTATGGGGACCGATCTCTCCCGTATATATGCACTAGAGACCAACGTTTTTTAGATGCGGAGTGAGAGCGAGGCACTACAAAGCCAGAGTGCAAGGATGCAGCAGTTGGAGGAGCGGGTTGCAGTTCTAGGTTGCGGTTCTAGAAGCCCAAGTGTAGGTGGCAGAGGCTCACTGAGAGGCCACACAATAGTTGCATGCAGAGTACATTGCATGCGTTCATGAAGAGCTGGCGATGTATGTCTGATGCGCTAGCTGAATATTTGCGATCTTTCCTTGGCACGGTTAGCATCAACATGGAGCAGATGGTTTCACTCCTCGAGGCTTTGCAAGGAGACAGTGCATACTAAGTGGGATTGATAGATTGCAAGCTAGCAAGAGGATGTGTTGGGCTGTTGTTCAGCTCTAATGCCGATCAAATGTGCATGGTGATGTGGGTGCTGATGTGGGGTCAATACCACAAAGTGGTTCTTTGGTGCAGTTGATGTCTGGCCCGATGGATTCCAGCACTTCAGTAGGTGGGAGCGGTGATGCGGACAAGGGAAAGGGTGTGGTCGAGGAACTAGTACTTGTTGAAGAAGATTGGCATGCAAAGTATAAAGAGTTGGCTCAAGACATTGTGGAGGCTATTGCTCGCTGCTCGCTCAGGCAAGAAAGTGGCAAAGGTGTTCCCTTTGTTTTTGGTTGGAGCTATGTGCCCACTCCTTCACCAGCATGTACCTTCCTCCTCGCCCTCCTTGGTGGAAAGAAGCAAATCAATTTTTGTAGAAGTTTTATAATAGGAATACTCACTTTCTAGGTCTGCCTGATCCTCCTTATGAGCCTCGTCACTCCGAGCACCTAGTTGCACAAGCAGAGCGTTGGGGACAACAACTGCCATGAGGTTAGTGGGTTGAAGAGGAGCTGTGGGATAGACAGTCTTAGTCTTGGATAGCAAATAATAAGTTGAAGATGATGTTCAATCTCAATTGATTTGATATGCTCCCCATCTAGGAAAGAAGAACCTTATGGAACAATGATACTCTAGGATGCATGGGGGGTAGATAGAAGCTGGATCTAACAGAATTGAGATGGATGGGGGTTTCAAATGGATAGGTCAGAAGCACATAGAATTGATTCCTATTTTTATTGATCAAGATGAAATTTTGGTAGTGTTGGAATATGAAGCCAAAGTGAGTCTAAAATGAATGTTCTAGGTGGTCTAGGTGTGGTTTTATAGTCTTGTGAGTCCTAGACATGCCACATGTCATATTGGGAGATATCCCATAGACATTGTGACTTTCTAGAGTCTAGTGGCACACTATATAGTGTTGTACTTGTCTATTGTCTATCACATCAGTCAACATTAAGCTATCAATACATTGTGAGTATTTTGGTTATTGCCTTGCACTTGTACTTTCTTTCCTTTCCATTTTTCCTTTCATTATGCTCTCCATATTTCCATTCCGTTCCTAGCTGGTCACTCTCTTCCCTTCCACTCCCCTCTCCCTCTCTCTTCTCCCTCCCCTCTCTCTCTTCTTCCCCTCTCCCTCTTCTTGTTTCCTCTTGCGAAGTTGTCTTGTGATTGCCACTATCCCCTTCCCTCTTCCTCTCCTTCCTATTGCCCTCACTCCCTTCTTTCCTCTCCCATTCTCTCCCTACTCTTTCCTTCCTTCCTCATGGAACCACTTGCACACAATCTAGTAGATGCTTGGGTGACACAAGCATGAGGCTTGTGCATACAAAGCTCTCACAAGGAGTCTCTTGCGAGTAGAGGATTCAATGGAATTCTTCCAAGATACCCATGGCACATGAGTCACCACGGGACCACATTTTGGTTGCCGTTGCTGGGGGATTTGAGGTACGATTTCGTATTGCACAAGCTCTCTATCACTACCATCCCATTGCACAATGCTTCTAGCTTAGCTAGAAGTGTTGTTAGTGGAGTATAGGATGGGATTCAAAGAGAAAAGTGTGAGTTTGGAGCAGGAAAAGTAGAAACTATCATTTCTGCCCCTAGATTGTTTTTCATGCATTTGAGCTTGTTTTTTAGTGTTTTTTGCACAACATTGTACGAATAGCTAGTTGGGATGATTGCTAAAGAGTGTGTGGGGTCAAATATCACTCCCAAACACTAAAAAATGAGTTTGGATCAGATTGAGTTGAAGGAGGAGCGAGTTCTCAGCCACCCCCTTCAGAAATCTTATTTGATACTTTTAAGTTGTTATTTTTTGTGCTTTTTTGGTTTGAGCAGGTAGAATAGGTAGTATAGCATCTATTTGTCTCACAAACCCTGCACAAAAACTCAAAAATCCTTCGAGAGCACAAAAAACTAGTTGGCAATAAAGCCAGATTGTGAGTCGCTGCATTAAGGATAATGCATTGACTCAGTCAATCATCATTGCTTTATCACACAATGGACTGATATGTAGATTGCCACTTGGCCACCCATCCCCACCCACCTCACCTAATACCATGTGGCATTTCATGAACTCACAACTATCACTTTAGAGGTCAACCCCCACTTAAAAGTTAATGCAGTAACTCAGAACCTAATGCGTTAGTAGTCGCAGTGCTATATATGACCCACTATGTTTAGTCTTGTTGCTTTGCTAGTCACTGCTACATCAGTCATCATTGCTTTACCACTTGTGTCACTGATTTACCAGTCTTGGTTGGTTTACTAGTTGTCTCACTACTATATCAGTCATTTCTTTAATCACCCGTTGTGTTACCTAGTCGCTGCTCTAAGGACTTGTTGTGTTAAGAGTTGCTGCTTTATTGCTAATGTAGCACTACTATTATATTGATAACACAGCGAGATTGACAACACAATGAATCACTAAGTTGCTTTTTTCAGGCTAACACATCGATTGCTGCTTTAAGGGCCAGAATGATATAGAGACTGATTCTGACTAGGTTGCCAAGCTAAGTGGGTGCACCACACATGCACCTGAGGTCTGGGAGGGTGATAGGTTTTGAACCCGAGCCAGAGGATAGCACCTCAAAAAAAATCCTAATGAGTCCATCAGCCACACTATTAGTTCCATCCGAGATCTTGACCTTAAGTTCATATTCGGTACATAGTCTCGTGCACACGGAGTCCTCAAGTTTGGAGGATGCCATGAGTTTTGATGTTAACTTGAACCCGAATCCTGGTACCTCCATGGCTCCCAATCCTAGCTCTATAAGTCCCCAATCAACCACCCCTTCCATTACATCCTCACATTTGAGGGAGTCGTTTTCCAATTTCATGAGACGATTCAGCTTGTCTGACCCTGACTTAGTCAATCCCTTCACCAGGCTAGCTAGAGTGATTAAAGAGCAGCAAGACCCCCCACCGACTTCCGTATCAGTTAATGCTCAAAGCAATCCCTTGTCTATCTCAGTTGAGGAACCTACAAGGTTGTGTGTTCAGTTCTATGAGGGTGCCAACCATCCTTTATGAGGACATCTGAGCACTAGTTACCTAGGTTCTGGCCACGTCCCGATGGGCAGAGGAATGATCAAATGGACTTTGGTGAGAATGCCTTACCACATCCAAGGGCCCCTCACCCTAATCTGTACACAACTTGGGGGAGCTTTAGAAGGCACTCCCTTCCCCATGGCCACATCTTATAGGCATGTGCCTAATGTGAACATGCCTTTGCCAAGGCCCATATTAGTGAGGACAGTAGACCTGAGCCCACCATGCATAGTGGCTCCAGGTCCCACAAGTCCAAGACTAGCAAACAATTCCTATTTGGCCAAAAAACCTTTATAATCCATTGCAAGGACCACCCAACTATGGAACCGTGCCAACCCCTCAAGCACCTCCACTTGTACTGCAAACAATACTCACCGATGAGGTAATGAGGATCCTAGTGCAAGCACTAGGAAGGGTTTCCATACCATAATTGTCATGGGAAAGAGACACTAATGCTTCACGGAGTCGTTTGGTCACTATCTCTAAGCTTATCACCAAGTTTTTAGGAGAAGATCTATTCTCCCACATTGAAAGGTTCAAGCAAATCTGTGAGGTCTACCTTTGGAGACATCGGTGACTTGGATAAAGTGAATGAATTCGAGTTAAGCCGCTTGATGGTAAGGCAAGCAAGTGGTACAAGGTTTTAGGATATGAGAAAAAGATCAACTAGGAGACATTAAGGAAGGACTTTATAGTGTGATTTTTTTCCCATCGGGGCTGAAGTGGAGTCTGATCAGCTAGTTGTATGAGGTTAAGAAAAAGGACCACTAAACCCTATGGGAATGCATTGCTAGGATCAAACACCTAAATTCCCGCTATGAACTGCATTCATTATGTCATGCAATATAAGAAATATATTCTGATGTATCAGACAGCTCCCACAACACAACGAGCTAGGGACATGAATGCTGTGAATCATAGACCAGCTATCCAATGCTATACTTGCCAAGATCCATAGTGCATAAGTGAGTGTTTGCATAAGCCAGTTGTTGCCAATCAGACCATAGCCTGTTACAAATGCAAGGGACCTCGCTTTCTTAAGGACTGCCCATACAAGGATGACCAACCTGTACCTGGGACAATTGTAACCAATGCAAACACCCCCTTATGCAAGGGACCTCACTTTCTTAAGGACTGCCCATACAAGGACAATTGTAACCAATTCAAATGCCCCCTTATGCTCTAGTTGTGTGGTCTTTACAAGGATTGTCCCATGAGGAGGACTCCCAAATTGGCCCCTGACCCTAAAGCCAGCATTATCCTGCAGAGTATTGAGAGAGGCCAAGTGTCCTCAGTATCATTGAATGTGATTATGAGGGTCCAAGATAAGGCCATGAGTAAGGAGCTCCATAAACAAGATAATAGGGAAAGAGCAGTTAAGGTAGGAAAGGGCTCAGATTGATTCATCATCCAAAGAGGCTTGGATGAAGAGACTGCAACGGTATCCACCTCGACATTGTCATCAGGACCTATCCGATTGGCCATAGATCCTACTGCACCATGGTCTGAGGAGAAGGGTAGAGAAAGCAAAGTATAGCCATGTAGATGGAATGTAAGCCTAGTGGGACAAAATGAATACCTCGATCCTATCAGTGAGCAACAATGCCTTGCAGAGGCATAACAACTAGTTTGAGAATGTCAAGAAATATTTGAGTAGTGGCTTAGGACCACCATCAAGAGCATGGACACCATCCATCCCAACCATCATACCCCAAAAGGAGCTTTAAAGCCCCTGCCTACCCTTGATAAGGTGATGAGATAGTCACAAATAGCACATTGTCAAGAAAGTCTCTCCTACGTAATAAGATGTTTGATGAAGACCCTACTTGGCATCAGGCTATAGATGAGGACCCCAAATTCTTTGATGGGTTTGAAGAACCATAGTTAGAAGGTCAAGAATCGATTGGCCAATCGAGGGCCAACCTTGGGATGTGGCCGACGGACTTGCCACATTCTTGTCCACAGAGGTGAAAATGCCCATAGCCACCTTGTTAAGAGGGAGCCCCATCCTTTGGAGAGACCTCTTTAATTGGATGAATGGATGAATGGATAAATGGTCACCCCAAAAGAAGTGGCCACTGAGGTAGTCAAAGCCCGAGCCAAATTTCCAAAAAATATCAGGCAACAAGCTAGGTCAATACTTTGAGAGTGACGACACGGATGTTGTGATTCCAAACTTTTGCCAGTCAACATTGTCACAAAGTAGTGCTGGGCGAGATGGGGAAAGCCTAAAATGGAGAGCACCGACCTAATTGTAAAAGTAGTAGGAATCCTAAAGGACATAACAATCAAGACTTTTCTCTCACCTATCGGGTTTGGTTTGTGGTGATGGACTTCCACGGGTATCCAGATGGCTATGATGTCATCCTAGGAAGACCCTTTATGTGTGCCACAGGCCTAGTTCATGACTAGCCTTTCATAGAATTTATTTGTGCAAGGATGAGAAAATTGTGAGGGTTGACCTACAAACCTAGAAAGCCCACCCTATGACCGGCAATCTATTTACGGCCATGTCAGACACTACTCAAAGGACCACATTCATCAATGTGTTCCAAGCCTATAACAAGAAATACATGGGGGAGGACTGAGACGAACACTGATATGCTCCGTTGCTAGAACTTGAATTCTCTCATTTAATTGGATGCATGTCCTAGTGACCATAGATGTGTAGAAGAATGTGGAATAGAAGAGATGCATTATGGCACAAAGAGTGAGAGCACAAGTGAGGCAAAATCCATGTATTAGAATGAAGGAATGACCTCCATTTTATAGAAAGAGAGGATGGTGTAGGCACCTCCCCTATATCAGTGGCAATCAGGCCCTACATCAGTGGGATTGGCCTAAATTAAAGGAACCTCACATGTGGGGGCCTTTGGCTTACATCATCTCTTAGGTTTCACACTAGACACATCATAGCACTAGATGTGCCTCTACAACACACACACACACACACACACACACACACACACACACACACACACACACACACACACACACACACACACACACACACACACACACACACACACACACACACACACACACACACACACACACACATGTGACTCACACATGCACCATAGAGCAAGCCCTTGACCATAGTTATCCCAACATACCCCCCCTCAAGGGTTTTCCTCTTGCAATGTCAAGGATACATCTAGTCTCATAGTTTCTCATGCCATCTCATGGTGGTCACACATGGCCGTCTCATGGTGGTCAAGGATAAATCTATGTCTAGGATCTCATGCTAGCAAAGGTGCCCAAGGGTCAAGGTTTACAAAACTGAGATAGAGCAAACACATACTCTAGGCAGAGAACCTCAAAATTTGACCAAGTGATGATAAACAAAAATTCAAAGACAAGTTGCTCAAAAGGCATAGTCCTTGTCTTCTACTACAAAGTTGGATGCTTCTTTTGTTGATGGAGTTCTCTCTTCAACCAGATTTGACATAGTCCTCTTCTTCTCATTGCAAAACTTTTCAAAGTGATTATTCTTTCCACAATATGAGCAAGGGTTGATTCTATAACAATCCTTCTCAAGGTGATTTCCCACAATGTTTACAAGCCTTGTACTTGCTCTTTGAAAACCTCACTGCAAGTGCTTGTGTATGCATTTTGCCCATTCTTGAAGTGTTCTTTCTTTCCTCTTCTTGTAAGGCACTAATGATGCCTTCTAATGAGGGTTGAGGAAGATTCTTCAAAGTAGTAACCACAGTCAAACTCTGGAGGCATGCTCTTTAAAAACACTGCCATAGTATCATCCTCAGTGATAGGGGAATTAATTGAAGCTAGTTGTGTCATAATACTTCTCATAGTGTTGACATGGGCAGCGACATTATCTCCCTCCATTTTAAGTTCAAAAAACTTAATTTTCAGATTTAATTTGGAAGTATGAGAGCTAGCACCAAACACTATGTCTAACTTGTGCCATGTTTCAAAAGGGGATTCCAAATCTGAAATGTGGTGTACATAGTCATCACTCAAACCTAATGCAATAATGGCATAGGCTTTCTCAATTCTCTTTGCATCTACAGGTGTAGAAGTAGAGTCAGTGGCTTTTCCTTTACCTTTTGTTGTAGTTGATTCACCTTCTTGAGAGATTTGAGTTCCTTCCTTGACTAAGTCCCATAGATTTTCCTTCATAAGCATAAACTTTATCTTCATCTGCAAAGTATGGAATCCTTGGCCATTGAACTTGTCAATTTTATAAGTAGCCATGAGAGGGTCTTACCTTTGTCAGGCAGTGTCTACTCTATTACAAAATGACTAATTTTGTGGAACAAAGAGATCTCCCTCACCATACAAATGTAGATTGCTAGAGATAAATTTAGAGAATCCTAATTGTTTAGCATATTCATACCCTGTTGGCTCCTCCCAAAGTTTCTTAGCTAGGGTCTTCTTCACTTTGAATTTTGTCCTTCTTGTAGTCTTTTTCAAGTGATTAGCATTAGAAGAACCTTCAGAGCTTGGCATTTTGACAAGAGATCAGTCCCAACTAAATTTCAAACTGAAAAAAACATTCTCTGATCTGTACTTTGGCATTACTTCAATTCTCAAGCATCACTCTAGCATTTACTCTAGCATCAAATGTCCAAAACTATCAAAAATGCATTGCAGTAGACTAGCTCAACTTGGAGGGCACAATTCACACAACTGAAGAAGAGTTTGAGAGGGCTTTTTGTGCAAAACTAAAGCTTGGATATCAAAGTAAGTTCACCACAAAGCATTGCTGAAATAGTGTGTCTTTTTGTCTGGGAGAGTTGTGCCTTCTTTGACTGTCTTTTCTATGATTTCTCCTTGCTCCAGCAAGAATTGGCCTTCAAAATTCATCAACAAAAGTCTCTAGGCATGGACCAACTTGTGCTGGAAGGACTCAGGAAATGGTTGAGCAGAAAGGTGAAATTGCACATTTTGACATTTCAGCTTGCTTGGATCAGTGCGGGTGGAATACACCATCTCTGGGAGAATGCTCCAGGCCAAGGAAGCACCCCATAGTGTAGAAACTCCAGCTAGAAGGGCTTGGCAAAAGTTGCAAGGAATAGGGAGAACAGAGCTAAGCAAATTCTAAGAAGGAAGGAGGAAGAAAGCTCAAAAAGAGGGGTTGGAGAAGATGATGAGGTGGCACTACCAAAATGAGTTCTACAAAGCCTACCAGCTCTGATACCAAATGTAGAAGAATGTGGGATAGAAGAGATGCATTATGGCACAAAGAGTGAGAGCACAAGTGAGGCAAAATCCATGTATTAGAATGAAGGAATGACCTCCATTTTATAAAAAGAGAGGATGGTGTAGGCACCTCCCCTATATCAGTGGCAATCAACCCCTACATCAGTGGGACTGGCCTAAATCAAAGGAACCTCCCATGTGGGGGCCTTTGGCTTACATCATCACTTACATCACACACTAGACACATCATAGCACTAGATGTGCCTCTACAACACACACACACACACACACACACACACACACACACACACACACACACACACACACACACACACACACACACACACACACACACACACACACACACACACACACACACACACACACACACACACACACACACACACACACATGTGACTCCCCTAGATGCACACATGCACCATAGAGCAAGCCCTTGACTATAGTTATCCGAACAAGATGTGGTCAAGAAGATAGGAATGAAAATGGTAGCTTATGATCCCAAGGTGCTAGGAATGATAGTTCTCCTAAATATGATAAATGTCTTGAGGGCACTAGTTGATGATCAGGGAGTGTGGAAGGTGATGACAATTCTTCACTGGCTGAGGTATGTGGGTGCTATTGTTGCACACTATGAGTTCTCATTCAATTGGGGAGCTAGGTTGGATAAAATTAAGGCCCCCCTTGGGTCTCTTAAGGCAGAGGCAACTCC
Organism: Dipteris shenzhenensis; assembly: GCF_047967505.1. Taxonomy (NCBI): domain Eukaryota; kingdom Viridiplantae; phylum Streptophyta; class Polypodiopsida; order Gleicheniales; family Dipteridaceae; genus Dipteris; species Dipteris shenzhenensis. Next base: position 46,507,939 of record NC_141609.1, on the reverse strand, counting down.
TCTTACCGAGGTTAATCCTTCCACAGAAGAGAAATCACCCTGAAAGAACAAGGCCTTGAGAACCAAGGATACTAAGGCTTCCTCCAAGGAAAAAAATCCCATCCCAGAAGTCATAGAAGATGGGGAGGAGGAAGAAACAGATCTGCAACAAGTCCCAAAGCATTTCAAAGCTTACATGGTATAGGACCACAAGAAATTCCTAAAGTAAGCCAAAAGGTCATATGAGAAAGTAGACCAATATGGGTATGATGGCCCTACTAAGGTCAAGGAGGTGGACCTTGCTAATGAAGGCGAAGATCCTAAATGGTCTACATAGTTGATGATCTAACCCCTAAGCAAGAACATGCCTTGCTTGCCTTGCTGCATGAGTGTTTTTTCTAGAAATATAAGGACATGAAGGGTGTGCTACCTAAAGTGGTATAGCATATCATCCCTATGATGGATGCTATCAGGCCGATGCGGCAATGGCCTTATTCGATGAGCCCAAAGTATGAGATAATTGTCTGAGAAGAGATACAGAAGTAGATTGATGCAAGGTTCATTTACGAGATTGAGCATACAGACTAGGTATTCCCCATTGTCATAGTGTTGAAAAAGAATGGCAAGGCTAGAGTATGCACTGATCTTAAGAAGTAAACGCCGCGACTTGTAAAGACCACTATCCGCTACCCTTCAATTTGGAAAGAGTCATAGGAAAAGAGGCTTACATCTTTTTAGATGGGTTCTCAAGATACAAGCAGGTGTCTATAGCACCACAGGATCAACATAAAACTGCATTCACCATGGAATGGGGAGTTTATGCCTCAAAAGTAATATCTTTGGACTTACTAATGCTCCCATGATATTCTAAAGGCTGATGATCATGGCATGGAATACCTAAAAGATTTTTTGGAGGTTTTTCTGGTTGACATGTGTGTTCATTCCAAATGGCATGATCATCTCAAGTATTTGAGACTCGTATTCGAGAGATGATGTCTCTATGAAATCTCCCTCAACCCCTTCAAGTGCCAATTTTGGGTGAAACATGGGGTTATACTTGGGCACGTAGTGTCCAAGAATGAAATTTCCATGGACTATAAAAACATTAAACTTATCATGGAATTACCCCCACCCACTAATGCAAAGGGTCTATTACCACCACATGTTTATTTACAATTATGCTGAGACCGCCCCTTGTACAAATTGTGATCAGATTTCATTGCTGACCATATTTCATTGGACAAAGGAATGCCAACTATCTTATGAGACCCTTAAGCTAGTCTTGTCATTAGCCTTGATTCTGCAAGCACCCAATTGGGACTTAATCTTCCATGTCCATATTGATGCTGTAAAATTCATGATAGGGTATGTATTGGCATAGGTAGGTGAGTTTATCTTGGACTAACCAATATACCTTGCTAGCCTTGCTAACTAAATGATGTCAAAATGAATTACACTGCAACTGAATGTGAAAGACTTGCCATGGTGTATGTTGTCAAAAAGTTTAGCATTACTTGTTAGCAAACAAGTTCATCTTCTTCATGGATCACTAGGCTCTCCTGATTTGGTTAATAAACCATGCATGACTGGTTGCATCATGTGATGGATTGTATTCCTCTTAGAGTTTGATTTCACTGTGGCTATCAGGAAGGGATGTACACATTTCATGGATGATCATATGTCCCAAATTCTCAATGGAGAACCTGCAAAAGAGTGGAAGATGATCTTCTAGATGCCCTATTATTTTTGATTGACTTGGTTCTAGAATGGGTGAAGGAGATCAGACACTTATTTAGCTAATGGGTTCCCTCAACAACAGTGATGGGCCTGAAAATTAATCAACGATGCAGCCCCATATCAATTAATAGTAGCTGGACAACTTTATCGGGATGGGGAAAGATGACATTATGCATCGTGACTGAGAGGATTAATTGTGGAAATTTTGGATGAAGCTCATTCATGCATTGTAGGTGGTCTCTTGGTGGGAGAGCTTATGGCCCATAAGGTATTACAAGCAAGATTATGGTGACCGACACTCTTCGTAGATGCATCCGAATTTGTTAAGTGATATGAGTTCCATGCCTCACAGGTAGGGTATATGCTTTTGATTAGAGTTCTCATGGACCAGCCCTTTGAAAAGTGGTGGATAGACTTTGTAGGTCCAATTAGCCTAGCTGCAAAAGCAACCTAGGCCCATTACATTATAGTGGCCATGGACTACTTCACAAAGTGGGTAGAGGCCAGGGCCACAAGGAAAGTGGATGCGAGAGTAGCAACCACTAGGTTCCCACATGAGAATGTAATATTCCACTACAGCCTTCCCCTTGAAATTGTGAGTGATAGAGAGACACACTTCGTAAATGACACAATTCATATATTAATGAGTGAGTTTCTCATTATGCATTGAAAATGCACACCCTATTACCCCCGAGAAAATGGTTAAGCCAATAGCTCAAATCAGTTCTTGTGCTACATTATGGCATGTATGATTGAGGCCAATCGCATGACTGGGAGCACAAAGTCACTGTAGCACTATGGGCATATCGAACGGCCTGCAAGGTTGCCACAAAGTACACACCATTTAGCCTAGCGTTTGGGGTAAGGCAGTATATTCATGGAGTTTATTGTTCCAAGACTCAGAGTTGTAGTTAGGGATCGAATATCTGACAAGGAAATCCCTGAAAGGTTAATTGAGCTTGAAAAGCTTGACAAAATGAGATTGAGGGCAACCTACGGCATAAAACTTGAGAAGCTACAATGCAAAAGATGGTTCGACTATAACCTTCAAAACAAGGACTTGAAAGAAGGTGATCTCATGCTGCTATATAGCATAAGAAGCACCAAACATAAGCTAAAATATTGAGGAATGGGTCCGTATCGCGTTGTAGAAATCATACCTCAATGGTCTTGCAGAATTGTGAGCCTTGATGGTATTGAAATGGATGGTTACATTAATCATAGCAAGTTTCAGCGCTACTACGGCCCACTAACACTTCAAATGTTACAGGCTATCCATTGAGGAAAAGAACTTAAAAAGGAATTCGCTCGAATGAAGTGGCAAGCGATAGAAGAAGCTAGGCTACATCAAGCCAATAGGGCTTATAGCAATTTGTAAAGCATCCTTAGAAGGGTTAACCCCATGGAAGATATTACATTTCCCTCGCAAGGGTGCAAGTAGATTATCAATTATGGAGGGAAACTATATGTTCAACCAATGCCTTCATCGATGGTGGTGCCATCCACAACTTGATTTCATATGAGATGTATACCCGACTCCTGACATTCAAGCCAACACTTGAACCTATGCCTATCATGGTACATGTAGTAAATGTAAAAATCTTGCTCGCTATAGGTTGCATTGAAATTTTTGTGTCAGTCAGTGTGGCCAGTAAATTCTATGTTATACCATCAGGTGCTATGGATGAACAGGTTATCCTTGGAAGGACATGAAGTTAACTGCCAAATTGATTTACGGGAATGCATAGCAACTCTAAGCAACACGATGGTTGCACCTTTGTTATTAAAATCGATGAGGTGACTTCCAGTCCAACATTTCCTGTAGTAAAGAAGGCCAGCAAAAAGATCCCATGATCCCAAGGCCCCAACAAAAGCTTCCTCATCTAATACCATTTTCAATTCAAACATAATGCTACAAAGGGCAATTGACCTACCCCAACCACACCGAGTACACACAAAGGCAAGAATTCCAACTTGCTCCCGAAGGATACAACCCCGGTTTTAACTTCTAAGACTATGTTAAGCCAAGGTAAGAATGCAACTTTGCTGCTCGACTCCCATCCTACATCCATTAAGATTAAAACCGCACAACCGAAGGAAGTCCATTCTCGAAGATGCAAGCTGACAAAAAATCAACAAAAGCTGGTACAAGTGGATTTCCAAGCAATTGTTGCTAGAGGCTCAAAGATTTTACCCTAGGGCACCAACTCCCTTTAGTAATAAAACCCATCAAAATCTTGAGTATGAGATAAAATTAACAATATGCCATGAGTAGAAATTATTGAAATTAAAATGGTTGTGTTCTACAATAAAAGAGCTTCAAATATGTCTTTACACCTTAAAATTTGGGTAACACATGAAAAAGTTACATAAATTTGAAAGGAGATGGGTTTTCATATTTTAGTGTATTTTTTGTTCTACCCCCCCTCATCCAAAAGGCCCCCCCCTTGGGCCTCACATATTATGAAAAATATGTACAAATCTTAAAATCTTGCATATTTTTCAAGGTACATACCTTATATTTTGAGGGTGGGGGGACATGAAATTTTCATATTTTTCCCTTGCATATTTGACATTTTTAAAGGAAATCCATGCATATTGTATATGGACCTTGTCCTCCCACAACATAGATTTTGGACGAGGGTAGTAACATATTACATATTGAGTTGGTGGCCTAGGGATTTTACCAAGGCCACAACCTCATATGGGTGCCTAAGGTAGGCACGCCTCCTGTTGGTGCCATGCAACCCCCTACATCGTCCACAATAAAGGATATAGTAGTACAAGAACTTGCCTCTAAAAATCAGGTAGACACACAAGAACCTATTGATGGGACCTCATAAGCAAATACGGCCACGACCATTTTAGGAATTAGCTACACGAGTAGATGCTACCGTTACACAAGAACTTGTTCCTAAAAAAGGTACAGTAACACAAGAATGTGCTGCACTCAAAGGAAAGGGTGAGGCTCACTGGGTTTTGAAAGGCTGCCCCTCAAACTCAGCCTTTGACTAGTAGTGGGAATGATTTGAGAGCATTTGAAGGGTGTGAAAGCAGCTCAGGCTATCACTCTTCTTGCACATATCTGGCTTACGGAGCATCATATTGTGGTGCCTTCCAGCTTCCTCGCCCACCTCCACAAACCCAAAGAAATAATCTCGTCAGACTTTCTCTATCAGGGAATCATTAGCATCTACACACATGGCGAGAAACTCGGCAACCCCATGTTCCTCATGCCCATCATCATCACGTGTTCAACGACCCTATTTTGGAAGGGTATGGTAATGCGGCATGAGAAGTCGATTTGCTCACATCCTCCTCGATAAGATCTATGCCAACTAAGCCCTCTTCCAAATGCAGAAGGGAGGAGCAGAGCCAAGAGGAAGTAGCTACTGCTAAGAGGTAGCAAGACAAAGAAGCCACAAAGAAACTACAAGAAGAGGTAGAGGCACAATGGCTTAGGGAAGAAGTCTATGCAGTGCAAAAGTAGTGCCAAGACCTCCTCCAGCAACAACATGAATTGGAATAGCTCGCATAGGAAACTCAAAAGAAAGTAGCCAATAGTGCTGAACGGCTCCGATGCAAGCATAGGTTGAAATCACCCATTAGCCAAGGGCAAGAAATAATTGACATGACTTAGGAGCCATAGGATCCCAACACCCTTGCATATCCTCAATAGCCAACACCTAGCCCAGGTCAGTAGCCTCTGCAATGCCCCAATCTATATTAGTAGGCTATGGAATTTTGGAGGATTACCAAAAGGCGAGCGACAAAAAGCGAGCGAGCCAAAAAAAGCGAGCAATAAAAAACAATAAAAGATTTATAAATCCCCCATTTCAGTAGCAAAAAATAATAACTTATTCAAAAGTCCATATGTTTCCTCAATGCTAGAAGGTTAAATATGCATATAACTTTGTGAGCCACTAACACTAATTTCACATCATCCAGGAGATAGTTTGTATGTTCAATTTCCAATTCATTGTTTGTATTAAACCAATGCAACAAATTAACCACAAATTCATATTTTGGTGCATTAAATTTTACTAGATCGTGCACAAAGACATGATAATCATCTAAAGTACGCCTTGCCATTTGATTTGATATGTAACATGACCCTATTTGGACTTGTAAATCAAAAGATACAAGGATGTGAAAATGTCCTCTTTTGGGCCAAAATAGGGAGCACGTTAACGAGCTCCGTGTTTTGGCCCAAAAGAGGACATTTTCACATCCCTGTATTTTTGTAAGATGTGAACATATGATTTTTTTGGCCCAAAAGATGAGTTTTTAACATCCCTACATCTTTTTATTGTCAAATATAAATGGCATAATGTTACATATCAAATCAAATGACAAGGCATGATTTAGATCAATATTGATCATGCCTTTTTGCACCATCTAAAAAAATTGTGTGCATTAGAATATAAATTTTGTGAAATTCTGTCCAATTTTTTGCACCAAGTTTAAAGCAAGGTTTCCCATAATGGGGAGCGAGAAGACACTCTCTATTTTGGCAAAAAAAAAACCAAAATTTAAAATCCTCTACCTTTTAATTGCACTCTAGGGATCACTCTTCATAAACCCATAAAGCATGTGCAAGCAAGCATGTATTAAAAATTACCCCTATTCTTGCAATTTACATTTTGTCATGTAAATGGTTGAACCCATGTATGTGTTTACATTTTAAAATATCTACATATATAAATTACATTAAGTTGCTATTTTATAAATCCCTCATGCACACAAACAACATGTAAGTCCCCCCACTAAAAAATACCCCTCAATGCACAAAAGTGGTATGTTACATGTTTATGAGTGGCCCCTTAGGATAATTGCCAAACCCAAATGGGGTCATGTTATAATAGTCCTTAACTTTAGACTACTCAATTTCAAGATACTTCAAGCAATTATTTTATTAAAAACTTCGATTCTTTCTTTGCTTGCTTGATTTTCTAATCACTTCAACTAATTGTTGCTTGCTTTTTTGGGCTTGCTCGCTTTTTCTCGCTCGCTCTATTGACTGCCTCGGAATTTTGCACCTCCAGTGCCTACACTTCCTGGGGTGGGGTACCAAACTTTATTGATAGAAGACACCCAAGCTGGGCTATGGGCATATTATATTACTTTGTAGGCTAAAGCTTGGGAAAAAGAAGGTTTTAGGTTCAAATCCTTTCTTGAAAGTTTGGGGAAGCCCCCTTGCACATTAGGGGACTTAAGGGCTTATGTCATGGAGGAGAAAAACGGGGAAATAAGGATGGCTATTTTGGATTCTTTAAAAGCATACTTTGGATGTTTTTCCCTTGGTGCATGACATAAGGATCCAAGGGAAAATGAGACATGCTTTAAAGGAAATGTTGCCTCAATGCTTCTCAAGCGTGTGGGAAATAGCACTTTGAGGTCTAGAGCACTGAGTGCTATTTCCCATGGTGCATTAAACATTTGCATAGCATAACAGAAATAGTTATACATTCCCACTGTGCAAATCCATGGTCCCATCCTATTTCCCACTTATTTCCCATGGTGCATTAAACATTTGCATAGCATAATAGAAATAGTTATACATTCCCATGGTGCATTTGCACAGCATAACAGAAATAGTGCATATGCATAGAAATAGTGCATTTGCACATCATAACATCATAACAGAAATAGTTATAGTTTTTTCTTACTTATTTCCCTTCCATGACATAAGGCCCTTAGAGTGAGAGATCACTTTAGTGAGTGAGTTAGGTGCCCTCGTAGGAGGGCTAGATACTCTGAGCGTGCAATTTACATGTGGGACCTCACCTAGACCTGGCAAGGGCAAAGAGAAAGGCCTTTGAATTTACATGTGGGACCTCACCTCGACTTGGAAAGGGCAAAGAGAAAGGCCTTTAAAGAAGTCTTGCTGATCTATGCATAGACGATTGAAATACTTCTTTGCTCAATTGCATAGACGTGGTCAATCCAGCCAACAGATCTCTCTCCAGCCACAGCCTCACTCTGCTTTTCCTCCTGCTCTTCAATTTTTGCTTTGAGCAAGTGCTCTAATAAGCAAGGAGTTTGGGAAAGCTGAGACAAGCTATAGTCACCTCAAATCCCACGTCTTCTTCCTGTCTAATTCTGTGCCAGATGGTCTGCTCATTTGCTCAGCCATAGCCAAAGCCTAGTCTGTGCTTCTAAGCAAGAGATTCTGCCTCCAAAACAAGGAAGCCCTTTGAGACATGAATCAATCCCTTCGTCCCTGTAATTCTGTGCAGCCAATTGCTCTTCTCATTTGCTCAGCGATAGCCATAGCTTCCATCTTCTTTCCCTCTGCTGCACATGCAACATTTTCTCTCTCGCTCGGAGCTTCCCTTGCACCTCTCCAAAGCCAGCCCTTGCTATCCTCCAGCGCCTCTTTCTCCTTTGGCTTTCGCACCCTCCCTGATCAGCGCCCTTCTCATGCTCATCCGAAGGATGCCTTCTACCTTGCCATTTGGTTCACCAATCTCGATCAGACCATCGTTTGGCTCGCCAACAGAGACAAACCGGTCTCCCGCAAGGCTTCCCTCAACCTTACCGCCACCGGCAATCTGCTTCTGTTTGACCCTTCCCTCAACCCAACTCAGATCTGGAGCTCTCGCACCATCCAGCATAAGGACGTCGTGAGAGCTGACCTCCTGGACTCTGGGAATCTGGTCTTGGTCGACAGCTCTGGTCGCCCTCTTTGGCAGAGCTTCGACAGCCCCACTGATACACTTCTGGATGGGCAACGCCTCGAAGGAACTGCGCAGCTCGTGTCCCGCAAGAGGTCTAATACTTATGCGTCAGGCAGATATGCCCTGAAATTTAAGACGCCTCAAGCAGTCCAGCTTGTGGACTTGGAGGACTCGGAATATTGGCAGCTATCAGGAAAGGGGACAACAAGCGACTCCATGGATACCAGCGCAAGCTTTGTAGAGTTCCATTCTGATGGGAACCTGACATTCTACGCCTCGGAAAATATTATGTTTGGCAACTACATAGCGGCTGATTTTCTGTCGAAAACCACACGCAGGCTCACACTTGACATGGACGGTAATCTACGAATGTATAGCTGGGACGAAGGTTCAAGTGCATGGATCAGGGTGTGGATTGCGTTTGATAATCAGTGCACTCGCATAAAAAAATTGTGTGGCGAGTACGGCATTTGTTTGTATACTCCGGAGCCTACTTGCATCTGTCCTCCTGGATTTTCTATTGTTGATTCCACCGATTTGTCGGGAGGCTGCCGTCCAAACTCCCCTGTTCAGACTACTTGCGACAGCAGCAGCTACATAAAGCTCGATTCCACAGACTTCCCTTGGAATGATTATCATGATGAATCAGGCGTATCAGAGGCACACTGTAAGGATTTGTGTTCGGCTGATTGCAAGTGTAAGGCAGCTGTCTACTGGCAAACTGGAGACGGACATTGCTGGCTAAAATCGGACGTGTTCAACGGCTACAGTATGGTATCACAAAAGTTCCGTTCCTTTTTGAAGATATCAGCAATGGATCAATCGGCTTTAAGATCTGAATCAGTAACACACTGGACTAGCAACGTCGTTTTGCAGCCATGGATCTTTAACGAGACTGGTTTCGGATCAAATACCTTAACCAACAATCGAATTGTAATTCTTTCCTTGTCCTTCGTTGTTGGGGGACAGTTCCTGTGCTTTGGCCTGGTTATCATCATCTTGGTCCTCAGAAGAGCTGACCAACAGCGTTACACTAAGCTTCACGAAGATTTGGAAGGTGTCTCTGGGGCTCCTGTCATGTTCTCGTACCAGGAACTGAAAGCTGCAACATACAACTTTCACGAAGTTCTAGGTTCAGGAGCTTTCGGAACAGTTTACAAAGGGCAGCTTCCAGATGGGCAAGTGGTTGCAGTGAAGCGATTGGAAGGGGTCTCTCAGCGTGAAAAACAGTTCCGTGCAGAGATCGCGACCATAGGCAAGGTGCATCACATGAATTTGGTTCGCTTATGCGGGTTTTGTGCAGAGGGCGATCACAGGATGCTGGTGTACGAGTACATGGAGAACGGGTCCTTGGATGCCATTTTATTCCACGCTCCTACGAACTCCATCAGGCTCGACTGGAAGACGAGATTCGAGATCTGCAAGGGCGTAGCTCGAGGGATCAGGTACTTGCACGAGGAGTGCCACGACTGCATACTGCACTGCGACATAAAGCCACAGAACATACTCCTCCACAAGGGCTACAAGGAAGCGAAGGTGGCGGACTTCGGGCTAGCGTATTTATACAGCAGGGAGGAGGCGGTGAAGATGACGACGGTGAGGGGGACGAGGGGGTATTTAGCGCCGGAGTGGGTGTGGAATCAGCCGATAACAGAGAAGGCGGATGTGTTCAGCTATGGGATGCTAGTGTTGGAGATAGTGAGCGGGAGGAAGAACTACGTGGAGGAGGAAGGGGGAGGGTGGTGCATGCCGGTGAGGGCGTACGAGGTGGAGGTGATGGGAGAGGAGGGGAGGGTGGTGGAAGAAGAGATGGAGGAGGAGGAGGCGAAGATGGTGGTGAGGGTGGCGCTATGTTGCATACAAAGGGAGATGGAGAAGAGGCCGAGTATGGGGAGTGTAGTGCAAATGCTGGAGAAGACGATCCAAGTTCCTAAAGAGCTTTCTCCGCCACCTTTCTTCTACGACACCGCCTCGCCAGCTCGCCCGCCCTCCTTCGCCACCTTCTCCACTTCCTCCTCCTCAGCCACCACCTCTGCTTCCTCCTCTCCCTGGACTTCCTCCCCTCTCCTCTTCCGAAATCATATGCCTTCCACCGCCCGCCGCCACTCCCCTAGGTACTACAATTCCTTCCGACCGCTTCAATCAAAGAATTGATAGCCTCCATGGCGTCGCAAGCTCGAAGATGGTGGCTCGCGTCGGGGACAAGATGCAAGCAAGGCGTCGACGAGCACAGAGGTCGCGTCCGGCAACAAGAGTCGGGAGCACGCCTTTGCTCTGAGCGTAAGGAGCACAAATCAATTCTCCCACGGAACATCCCGTTGAAATTGGAAAATCCAAGGTGATCCGGAGTAAAGTTTCTCGATCGTCTTAGTTCTCAGACAGCTGAACAATCTAAGCACGTTTGTTTGTCCATTTTCTATTTCTAATGATTGGGCATTTGTGCATGTTTGCGTTGCAATTTTTAAGAACGGCGATATTTCTCTTTGCAAGTTCCAAATTTTTGTGTCTTCGTTGCTGTTTTGGTCGTGCATCTCTAATTTCGACTTTTATCTGTCATTTTATGAAGTGAAACTTTGTGCTTTGGCTCCTGCAACTTTTCTTTTTTTCCATTAACTTTTTAACTTGTGTATCTACAACAATTTTCATCTGTCTCTCTAGGACGTGAAAGCATTGTTGCTTCGTTTCTTGCAATTTCTTCGTTTATGATTAGCATAACACTTTTGTGGAGAATATGACTGCATTGTGTTTGCAAAACATTGCCAAGGCCCTATTTTTGAGGTATGCCTAATTTGACATTTCGTTATGCTGGTTTTGTTTCATGCAAGATGAAAACTGTGAACTTAATCTGCCATGCTTCAACTAGTCCATGGAATTTTGTTTCATTGAAATTAGTTCTCCAATGCATACTTGGTTGTTTATTTGCTTTTGTTATTTGCCTTGCATTGAAACATACTTTAAATATATGAATGGCATTGCCACTCCTTTTAAAGAATAAGAGAACTTATAAGATACAATATCTCTACAATAGCATGAAGAACACTTTAGGATTAAAGATTGTACAATAACCAAAAATTTATATTTTCTATGATAATTAATGCCACAAAAATTTATGAAAGACCAATGAACTTATTGCAACTTCATGACTATTTGCAGTAAGCAAAGTGTCTTCTACACCAGTGAAGAGTCATGAAGATGAGGTGAAGTCGTCTTCATTACCAAAGGAAGGGTTTGTGAAGAGCATGCATGTGGCAAATGATGGAGAAAACATCCAAGCCATAGTTTCTCTACAAAGCCGTGGTTTAGATGACCCTAAGTCGCTGCCAGTACTATACATATGGTAGCTCACGGATTGTATTAACTATAGGCTCGAAACTCTTGGTTAAATATGGGACATGCAAAGCCAAAGATTCAGACTACAATGTTGTCGTAAGGGCTGATTTTATTGATAGGCATAGTTGTGATACTATCACATTTGTAGTGTCTCATTCATACGTTGATGAATTAAAAGACAAGCTTGAGGTAGATTCCTTCTATAGGATAGAAGGGCATGCTGTCTTGAAGAGAAATATACTAGGTGAAGGAGGTACTTGTCAATACTCTATTCACCTTGATGCCATGACGACTTTGCTGAAGGGTGAGGCATTTGAGGTTTACTCAATGACCACAAGCTTGCTAAGTACGTGCCTTATGCAACAAAGAATTGCAGATCCCTCAAGCAAATTAATAAGGTAATGGGAACTATCTCATTTGTTGTGATCAAAGTCGACATGAATGGAGGGGTAGCGGATCAACTCATCATTGCAGACGGCCCTAGGAATGAAGATCATGCAGCAGTGAGCATGGCCATTTACAAATTTCTTTTAATGTACTCCCTTCTCGTCTTCTAAGTGCATGTTAACTTGCTGACCTTTGTAGCTCACATTTGTGAATGCTCACAAGTGCCTCTTTGTGCGCCTTGTAGAAGAATATAATAAAGATGGCATCGTCCTATACACTTTAAAGAAAAAAGTGAGGGATCAAGGAGGATCAAAGCACCACAAGAGAGACATAGGGTAGCAAACACTCAATCTATTACAATCTATATGTGATCAATAATACATGATAGGCTTCTTATATAGAGAGAGCCCTTAGAATAGTCAACACTTGTGGGATCCTTTGATTCACATCTCTCCTTATGGATGTCCTCGATCCACATCCTCACATCTTGTAGTCCACATCCTAGGGTGGCTACTTTAATACATTCCTATACCATACCTTAGCCTCTAATATGTGCTCATGGCAGCATATCTCAGCACCTCCCCTTGGTGCCATGATCCATTGGCTACCGCAAGGTGGTCAGATGTGAGTTTACATTCCATCACTAGGTATTACAAGATCAAATCCTCCCCTGGGTGCTTGCATGGCTAGGTCGCCAGGCTTGATTTACAAACATGTGGGCTAAAGGTGGCAAGGTTTTTGCTTCTCAATACTTGATGTCGATGGCGTTCTCTTCTTTCCTTGATGTAGCTTGATGCATGATGCTTTGTTCTTCCATGTGTCTTAATGCTTTATGTGTGGATGCCATGTTCTGTGCTATGGTCATCTCATGCATTTTGCTTTTGGCATGCTTATGACAATGATGTGTACATTCATGCTTTGATTTGTCATTTATTGCAAAGGTCTTACCAATTGATTTCTTTCAATATTGGCAGTGTCTAATTGCATACAAATGATTCTAATCTAACAGGAGCGTAGAGCTCAAAAAGGCGGTCACTTTTCCTTTTCGGAGTGTGTGCAAATTCTTCATGTATTGGAAGCTATGGCTTGTCAAAGTTTTGATCGAGAAATGGCTCTTCATGATGTGGCACAAGGATTCACATGCAAAATTCAAACTGTGTTGAACAAGGGGTTATGTGCTTAGGTGGCACTTTGCTGACTTGGCATTCTACCACATGGCTAATGACATGGCAATTAGGGTTGACTGTGTAAGATGAACTTAGCTGCCACATGGCACTTGACTCACAACAAGACAAAGCACCCATAGACGCGCACACAGACGCGTTTACTGAACTAAATAAAAAACTTACGAGCGTGTCTATTTTTGCATCTGGAGACCCGCATCTACCAGCGCGTCTATATATCAGACACACGCGCGTATAGATGCGCATGTAGATGCCTAAATAGACGCGCTTATAAATGTGTTTATAGATGCAAAAATAGACGCTTGTCGAACAGACATACGCGTATATAGACGCCCTTAAAAAAAAAAAAAAAAAAATTACAGAATGCTGTGTATGTTGTGTATGCTATATAGTTACAAGAATCCCATATCCACATTTTGTAATTCAATTCTTATAGCCAATCGCATTTTAATTACAATTCCAAATAAAACATTACAACTCCAAAACACAATAAAATTGAAAGCTCAAAAAGTGCTTGTATATACATATAGCATGAAGCTAAGCCACGTCATGTGGCTTCAAGTACAAAAAATAAGGAAGCTAAGCCATGTCATGTGGCTTCAAGTACAAAAAATAAGAGGAGTGTATATATAAGAGGCACGAAGCCAAGCCAGTGGCTTTAAGTACAAAAAAGAGTAGCTAGCACTACTTCTACGACTAATCCTCGCTGCCTTCCACGCTCCCTTCTGTGCTCCCTTCTGCACTCCCTTCTGCGCCTCCTTCCTCGTCTTCCTCGTCGTCTTGTGCACGGGCCTGTAAACAAGGGACAACATATATCAATGTATGAAAAATCAAATCTTTACTTATAATTTTGGCATTATTTAATTACTTTCAAATACCTCGGGGGCCGCTCCAGTAACCCGGGTATACTGCTCCTCAGTAATCAACCCGTCATCATAGAAGTGCCTCCATGTATCTCCTCTGCGATGGTGGCAGTGGTAGGCTGTCTCCACAGGAGTAGGGTATCTGCCCATGATCTCAAGCTGCAAGACGACACACTTTGTGGAGGGATTAGTACAAAGAAACAACCTCCTAATAAACTACATAAGCAATATAATTTGAGATCGATACTTACAAATTGGGACTCCCATGATTCAACACTCCCTGCTCCAAAATGTGTGCTTCCATATTCCTCCATCTGGATACTTCGTGCCTCCACATGTTGCACACTGGGGTCCTCCCTCGCTGACTTCATTGCTTTCTTCCACTCATGCTTGTGAGCGGTGTGGGGCGGGCCCCTTGGCGGTTGACCTCCCTCAAGCCTGGCAAGCTCCGCTAATGCCTGCCTCTTAAGCGAAGATCTTTTATTGCCAAGTATCGTAACAATCTTTGACTTGGACCATTTATCTGTGAACTGGCGATTGGGGGGGTTAGGATACCTAGAGTGAACAGCAGCGAGGGTCTCATCAGCCAACCTCTTTGGCTGGTCTTTGAAGTGGATAAAGCAATCTCTGTAATTGTTAGCAATTACAGAGCGCATGAAGGCCATGATGTCCTTCCCCCGCGCATCCATCAAGATGCCTCTTGTCTGAGTGATGTCATAGAATATCGTACCATCACCCTGAGGCACGTCTAAATCATCTGAATCATCATCGTCCCCACTGCCACATGGCCCAAAGCACTGTGCCATGCATCCCCCACCGCTCTCCCTACTACTACGCCTGCTACCGTGTCGTGTCAAGCTCGTACGCTAGCCACTCGTAGCTGGAGACTGCACGGGACTACGCTGACCACTCGTAGTTGGAGAATCGAGTCTCGACAACACAGGAGTACGTTGATGGCTCTGCAAGACAGAAGGACCTCCTAATGGCATGGGGGAAGGGGCATAAGACGGGATGGCAGAAGGGGCATAAGACGGCATGGGGGAAGGGGCATAAGAAGGGGCATAAGACGGCTGTGTTGACTCTGCTGGGGTGATCTCAGGCGGTGTGGGGTGGTTTGGAGTCTGTAGTGCCGACTCCTGGGGAGTGTTTAGAGTACCCGTCATATACCCGTATAACTCCACAGGACTAGGAGGGTGCCCTAAAAGGTTATATAAGTCCTTCCAAATAGAATCCCGGGGATCAAGTCAGCTGGAAGCGCTTCCTGGCCACATGTTGAACTGGAAAAAAGAAAAAAAATCTATTATTGATGAGCTAAGAAGAAAGGGGAAGGGAAGAGAGGCTTACTGTCGGAGCGCATCTATAGACGCGTTTGATTAGCGTGTCTATTTTCATGTATATCAGTGCGTCTATAGACGCGTCTGTCTATGTCTGTAAACAAGCTAGACGCACGTTTAGACGCGCCTGTAGATGCAGTTTTAGATGCGCTTTGAGACACGCCTATAGATGCGCTCTGTCAGACAAGATTTCTAAAAAGTAGAAAAGGACATTGCGCCCGACACACAAACGTGACACTGCTACCCAGATCATCCGTTTCTTGGATATGAGAAAGTACAAACCTAAAGAGAGCAAACTTCCAAAAAAGATCAACTTCAAAAAGACTTACCTTGGATAGAGGTATGGAAGGTTCTTCTTCTTTTTCAAAGTTGCTTCTCCTCCTTGTTCATCCTCCTCTCCTTTAAGCTTGGAAGTAAGTGTGGGTGCCTTCCTCTTAAGTGTAAGCTTAGAAGTAAGTATGGGAGCCTTCCTCTTAAGCGTCGAAACTGTGGATTTGCTAATAAGGAAGGAAGCAAGCCATGCGAAGTATAAGTAATGTGAAGAAAAGCAAAGCGAGCGCGCTAAAAGTAGGTTTAAAAGCCGTGTCTATAATCACATCTAATAGTGCATCTATAGGCACGTTTAAATACATAGAGTAGACGTACCTTTAGATGCGCATGTAGATGCGCTTTTAGACGCGCCTTTAGACGCACCACAGAGTTTAAAATTAAACATTTGAAGAAGAGCAAATTTGGTGGGTTGTTTGTTTATAGGATGTCTTCTTCTTCAACAAGTAGCTCCAGTGAGGATGAATCCCTCCGTATCCACCATCGCGAAAAGTGGTTGGAGCAAAAAATCAAATGTCTATGTGATCGATGTCGAGGAAACATGTATCGTGCATGCAGGATTACACTCAATCACATCTCAAAGTATGGAGAATGGGATGTGACCATAAACAAGGTAAGGGTTTATAAGTTAAGGTTGATTGAGATACCTATGGGTGTTCATATGTTTGAGTTATGATCCCCTTTTAATTTGATACAGGATGAGGTGCCACTCCCGCATATGTTGCCCTATGCTCGCCGTGAGGAGGCGAAGCATCGGCGATATGAGGTGGGATCTTTAGGAGGGACCATTACGAATGCATGGAGTGATGGTGATAGTAGCCCTCCGCCATTACCTCATGAAGCCGTGGAGGAGGAGGTGTTTGATGATATGGTGTGGGATTTATATGTCCATCAAGGGAGGGATGATAGCATGGAGCAGGATAATCTTTTTACTGCAGCATCGACTCCACTGTTTGAGGGGTGCACATTCTCTGTTCTACGTGCCTTCCTTGAGGTACTAAACTTGCAAACCATCTATGGATGGAGCAATGCAAGTTTGAATGCATTACTCAAGTAAGCTTTAAAGTCTATTTTGCAAACATGGTGAATTATGCTAGTGGGTCAATTACTCGAATGCTTTTCCTCATTTATGGTCTTCACGTGCAGGCTATTGTGTAAAATGCTTCCAAGGGACAATAAACTACTGACCTCAAGAGATATGACAAGGCAACATGTGACCTCTCTTGGAGGATTAGATTACAAGCGCATCCATGCATGTGTCAACGATTGCATTTTGTTTCCTGGACTACATAAGGATGCAAGAGAGTGTCCTACTTGTGGAGAGGCAAGATATAGAGCAAATCTCAAAACCTTGGACGTGCCTCGTAAGGTAAGCATTGCACTTCTAATTATGAATAGGCAAAGGATGTGGCACCCTAAACCCACCTTCAACTCTTAATTGCATCTATTGTTCAAGTCTCACTACATCGGGTTACCATGCATGTCCTGTTTGTGGTACTTCGCTAGCTGCCTCACGGGCACAGACGCATTGAATAAGGTCATCTATGAGAATCACCATCGATTTCTCCCACCTGATCATCCTAGATATGTTGCCCCTTGGAATGAAGTCCTCCCACAATCACTCACCGTGGGAGATTGGATGAGAATTTGGGACAGTTCCACGACTCCTCCACCACTTGGCATGAGCCAGTAAGGGTTTGTAACTATTGTGTGCTATATTGGCTGGAAGTAAAGATTGCCCGCTAACACTTTATTTTGTTTAGATACTCCATCTTTTATCATTTACCATATTGGTCCCACCTCAAGATCAATCACCTGCTTGATCCAATGCATATCTTCAAGAATGTGGCATCCACCATTTGGGAGCATTTGAATGGGACACGAGATTCCGCAGGCATAAGGGAGGATCTACGTACCACAGGGAGGATGCGTGAAGCTTGGCCTCAAGAGAGACCAAATGGGAGTGTTTTTTTACCTCGTGCACCGTGGATGTTATCAAAGCTAGAGATGGCGATGGTGAAGTGCGCTATTACTACAATTCGTACGCCCACTGGAGGCATGAGGTGTTTGAAGGGAGCCTTTACAAAGAGCAAGAAAAGAGGTGTAGAGCAATTATATGGCTTGAAATCTCATGATTGGCACAAGATGCTCTAAGTAAGTATTTTATGTGCATAATATCTTTTTCCTTTCAAATTTGTGAGTGAATAGTTATAAGCAACTAATCAACCACCTCCTCATGGGTTCAGTTCATACTACCTACTAGCATTTCACGTAGTGCATCGAAGGACGTGAAAGATTGTATTTACAAGATGGGTGAGCTTGTGAGGTACTTTACATGATACAAAATATGATGCGTATCAATGCTCCATGCAAGTTTGAATGCATATTGCTAATATGCTATACTTTTTCATTTCTAGGTATGTGAGCTCAAAGGAAATAGATCCCACCACACTTGAGAATGCTCAAGTTATGTCAGTGGAGGTGGTTTGTTTAGTGGAGGAGACATTTCCACGTTCTATTCTCACAAGCCAACTACATCTTATAGTGCATTTGGTGGATGAGATTGCTATATGCGGTACTATACATGCACGATGGTTGTTCTTCCTCGAGCGCTTCATGAAGACCTTGAAGGGCTTCGTGAGACAAAACGCAAGACCGAAGGTAGCATGGCCGAGGGTTGGTTGGTACAAGAGTCACTTGTATATATTTCTGAGTTTCTTGTTGATGTGGATAGCTCTCTCCCACGACTATGGAGAGATGATGAAGACCTAAGGATGACCTCTATTGTGCCTCAAGGAAAAGGACACAACAAAGTAATAGACACAGAGTTGCATAATAGTATCAACCTTTTTTGCATGCTTAATAATGATGTGATGAAAAGATGGGTGACAAGATACGAGGATGCAAAGGCATGAAGACAAGAAGAAAGGGCCCTCTTTCGTACACACCACATATCTTGTGTGCCATACCCTCAGTATCTTAGAGCACTTCCAAAGGATATTCATGTGGATTGGCTACTTGATGAAATGGAGAAAGCAGAGAAAGACGAGGGGATGCATATCACAATGGAAGAATGGGAGTATGCTAGGGGATGCATGAGCAAGGTCGGTATATAGAATCTTATGCATAAGTTAGGAGCTTTCAAAAATTTAGATTGCTTATTGAATTGATTTTTTCTTGGTGTAGTGCACTATGTTCAATGCTATATGGTGTGAGGGCAAGCATTTTCGAACACAATGGATTGATGATAAGAGAAACACACAAGACTACGGCGTCATTGCTAGCTTTGAGGGAGCTAATGGAGCCATGGATGATTATTGTGGCATAATCCAAGATATTATTATGCTTGACTTTCGACGCTTCTTTGTGTATGTTTTGGATGTAAAGTGGTTTAAGGACGTGGTGGAAAGAGGCCCTAATGCAACAATCAAATGCCATGCAAGTGGCTTTGTAACTATTGACTCCACAAAGTTTTGGCAAAGTAGGAAGGACACACTAGTACTACCGTAACAATGTGAACAAGTACTGTGCACACATAAAAATACTCGCTTCTAAATATTTGATGCAATAAAAATAACATGATTGTATTTGTGTTTGAATTCGGTTGTCTATCAACCAATGGTGGATAATAATAGATGGTGGCATGTCATACCTATTATGCCACATTCCAAAGTGATGTATAGTACATGTACTAATATGGAGCATATGGAGGATGATCATGGCCATGGACGTGATGATGACCGTGATATGAGAGAGGAGGATGATCATGAGATAGGAGATATAGATATTGAGGCCATTACCTGTGAGGACGAGCCTACCATTCAAGATGCTGATTTTGATGAGCACATGAGTGGCACAAGTAGTAGTGGGTTGAATGTATTTGTAGATCTAAACACTTGTTTGGATTTTGAAGTAGATAGTTTGGCAAGGGTTGATCTCATTGAGGATGAGATTGAACCGTAGCCCCATAATTAATATTGGTAAAACTATTTTACATATTGTCTCATTCTCCTCATCTCACTTAATTCTTGTATATGTGGGCTTGCAAAAAATTATGTGCTTTGGTAATCATGGGTAATGTTTGGAAACCAATGATGTACACCAAAATCTCACTTTCTATATTCTCTGGTTTGCGTCTATCTACGCGTCTAAATGCACATTTGATTATTAGTGTAAACACACAAATAGACGTGCTGATAAATGCGGGCCCGTATTTTCTCAGTTTAGATGTGCAAGTAGATGTGTTAATACACGCGCAAATAGACAAGTTTTAGATGCGCTTTTAGACGCGCTCATAATTCCTCTACTAAAGCAACGCCTATGGACGCGCCCACTATTTTGCGCATCTACCAAGTGCATCTATAGTTGCTTTGTGTTGTTGTGACTGACCACTATGGCTAACCTAACTCAACCATGTTCCAATGCCCTAACAGACCCAAAGTATAAGGAGCAAAAAGAAATAATGATAACAGAATTCATAGAAGAAGCTCTAGCAACAGAAGCTCATGACGACATGGAAACACAAGCAAGAATAGTGAAAATTTGGAAAAGACAGTTGACCCAAGTCTAACAACTAACCCGGGTTAGCTTGGCCCAACCCTTGTGGATGATGAGAGTGCCACGTGTCACTCTTGTGGCCATTAACAATACCCAAGGTCTGATTGACCTAACTATGGTTAGGAGTTATCTTCCACATGGCAACCAGCCAGGTGGCCTAAGGTCTGAAACCTTAGGTTGAAGCTTCCATGCAGAGAAGTGACGATGGTGAGAAGAAATGCGACGCAAAGAGAATGGGACGACGGTGAGAGGTCGACAGAATGGCATGGCGATGGAGCGATGAAGCTCGTGGGTCATTTGGCTAGCCGTATGCTAGCACCACTATAATAGAGCCATTGTTTGGCTCGCCATTGTAAGTGCACGATAGAGATGGTCTATCGGTGGTGCTTGAAGATTGTCTCCAGCAACAGGTGCTCCTGGTTGACATTAGGATACGACATGACGCTTGTAATTCCCCATGGTGACTAGTGGAAGGATTCTCAACCTCCTCTTTGCTTTGCTGAAGATGGTTGAAGCCACTATCTTTGTATTTGCTTGTAGACTGTGTGTCAAAGGAGCCCATGAGTGTAATGTAAATACAATTCAAACACATACAATAGCACCAAAAATCGAATATGCACGAAAACTCATGAAAGACAAGAGGCAATCACTGGGTACAATCTCCCTCCTCGAGGTGCGTGGCTCGTGATCCCACACCAAGAGTATTTATAATATTTCAATAAGCATATGAGCCATAGATACAAAGTCATGTATTCATCTCTTGATCATCCCTTTTCCATACTTTTCTCTTGAGCATCCTTTTACCTTACTTTTCTCTATGTCATTCCTTTTCTCACGTACTCATCTAAATTTACATGTCAAAAGTGGAAGGCTTTTAAGCACTCTCCCTTAATGACCCTTGGCCATTTAATACATCACATAGCACTAGCACAAAACCATGACATTTAGCCTTTATTCCCTCAAGCATGTTTACTCCCATCTATCCATGTCATTTCCTGTACTCAATAAACCAATCCATCATTAGTCAAATATTTAGTGCAATGATATACATCATATGATTAGCGAATCATGCTAAGTAATGGTCTTTACAAATGACAATCCATTAATGTGAGTATTTCTAAATGGCATCACCCATGATACTTATTAATGGCACACGTTTAGTTAGGCATCCTTGACTAAACCCAAGCATTTAAATAGAACCCCTGCCACGTCTGGTGCGATCCTATAAATACTTATGTCATTTCAAACAAGAGCTTTGAGAAATACTTTCTCATAACATTCCCTCTTGCTTAAGGTGCAACTGACCTCAGTTGTGATTCCGTTTATATGAGTTAAGGATATTAGGATGGTCTTGGAAAAACTGCTCAGGGAACCACTGTGCATTTTCTTTTGGATGATTTTTAAACTTCAATAAATAGGACTTATAAGTCTTTCCTTTGTGCGTTGTTCTTTGCTGATCATCTAGAATACAATCAAGCTCCAGAACTTCAACTTCAACCACAATCAAAGGTGGTTCTTCATATACAGGATGCATTGGTAATCCGCCCTTAAAAGGTTTCAAGAGATGAATGTGAAAGGCATTATGAATCTTCCAATTATTTGGCAAGTCCAAACGATAAGTCAAATCATTTACCTTAGCAATAACCTTGAAAGGTCCATAAAACCTTGGTGCTAATTTCACTGCAAAGCATTTATCGACACTCTTTAAATGCCTCTTTTCAATTCGTAGAAGGACAACATCTCCTTCCTTATATGTCATATGTTGTATTTTCTTATTTGCTTGCTTAGTATACTTCTCTTGAGCTCTCTTAATGGCTTCAGCCACTTCTCTCATGATCTGATCATAGTTTCTTGTAAAATCATCTGCAGCTTCTATCTTTTGACTAATCCTTGTGATAAGGATCAGTAATATTATTTCGAATGGAGATCTTCCTATAGCAGAATGGATTGTATTGTTATAAGCAAATTGCAATAAATGCAAATACTTATCCCAATTTACTTTTTGAGCATCAGCATATATCCGCTGCATATCCAAGATAGTATTGTTGTGGTTACCTCCGTTTGTCCATTTGCTTCAGGATGGAAAGCTGAAGTAAAATCCACCTTGGTGCCAAGATTTTCAAATAAAGTTCTCCAAAAGGCACTACAAAACTTGGAGTCTCGATCTAAAACTATAATCTTTGGTAATCCATGATGTGGTTTGATATGTCTATCAGAAATCAATGGTTGCGTCAAGATGTGCTTAATGCTTTGTTGATCAGTCTTGATAAAAAATTATCAGCCCATTACATAATGCTTCCAAATCCTTACGTCATGTACAATTGCTATCAATTCTTTGTCATAGGTGCTATAATTAGACTCTCTTGGCTTAAACTTTCTACTTTCAAATGCTATCGGATGATTATCTTGTATAAGCATAGCTCCAATTCTAGTTCCACTAGCATAAGTTATTATGACAACAAAGAAAGGCCGTGAAAAGTTCTTAACTGAAGTACTGGGGATTTGACGTCTAAAGCTTCTTTTAAAGCTTGAAATGAATTTTCATGGCTGGAAGTCCAAATGAACTTTGTAGTTTTCTTTAGGAGATAGGTTAGTGGATTTGCTAAGAAAGCAAAGTTCCTAACGAATTTCCTGTAGTAACTACATAAGCCTAAAAATGAACTTAACTCATGTATATCTTTAGGCTTTGGCCAGGTTTCTATACATTCCACTTTCTTTGGGTCTACTTGAATACCTTTACTTGAAACGATATGACCCAAGTATTCAATGCAATCTTAAAAGAATAGACTCTTCTTAGAATTGATGTATAATTGGTTTTCTTTTAAAAGAGAAAAAGTCAATTTCAAATGTTCCTTGTGATCTTCAATATTTTTGCTAAAAACCAATATGTCATCAAAGAATGCTACGACAATCTTGATGCTTTAGAAAGATTCGGTTCATCATTCTACTAAAAGTAGCTGGAGCATTGGTCAAACCAAATGGCATAATCAAAAACTCATAATGACCTGTTTGCATTCCTGAAAGTAGTTTTGTAAACATCTTCTTCCTTTATTCTAACTTGATGATAACCAGATTTAAGATCAATCTTGCTAAAGACTTTAGCTCCCCTCAACTTGTCAAGAAATCATCTACTCTTGGAATTGGATACCGATTCTTGATTGTAAGTTTGTTAAGTGCTCTATAATCCACGCACATCCTAAATGTGCCATTTTTCTTTTCACCAAAAGAGTTGGAGCACCATATGGGGAGCTACTTGGTCTAATCAATTTTCTTTCCAGCAATGCTTCAATTTGTCGTTGAATCTCTTTTCTTTCTAAGATGTTTACTCGATATGCAGCTCTATAAGGAGGTGAATTTCTAGGTAAAATCTCTATGTGATGATCTTCAAGTCTAGACTTGGGCAAACCTAGGGGTAGTTCGTCCAAGAAACAATCCGAAAATTGCGAGATAAAATCTTTATAATTGTCATTCGATTTAATTTGCACGGCCATAATCGAATTGACCAAAACCAGAAATGATTTTTCACCTTTCCCAAAAGCCCTTTTAGCTTGTGTGTGATTCAACAAAGGATTCATTTCACTCTTTATTTGACCCTTTAAACAAGCTCGACTATCCTTGTGTGTGATCCACATTTGGTGAGTGTTATAGTCCAACATCAGGATTAAATTGATGTCGCCATGGCATTCCTAAAATTATATCTTTTCCACTTAGAGGAGCCACTAAGAAATTTCTCTTTTCTTTATATGGATCAATCGCGAGTTCCAAATCTTTTACTTCATTCAAGCAATTATATCTAGTTAGAGTAAAAGCAGCTTTAACTTGTACTGTGTTGGTGAAACTTTAAGGTTCATTGCTTTTACTAATCGTTCAGAAATGAAATCGTGTGTTCTTCCATCATCGTGTAGAATGACAATTTCTTTCTCCTTTATTATAACAATTTCTTTCTCCTTTATTTTCCCCTTCATTTTAAGCAATGCATAAGAAGAAAACTTACTTGATTTACTTGAGTCAGAAGTGTTACCCTCTTGCTTGACTTCGTCGATCACATTAATCTTTGCGGTTGATGTCTTCTTCTTTTCTGGACAATTATTTGCATAATGTCCCTCTTTGTGGCAGTTGAAACAAGTTCCCTTCTTCAAGTCCGTCTTCTTTTCTTCTTTTGATTTATCGTGGTCCTTCAAAGATGTAGTTGATGGCATAAAGCAAGAATATGGCTTGAACTTAAACTTCTTGTCCCTCTTATGAAAAGGAACAAAAGGTTTACTCTTTTTTCTGTCCTTGGGTATCCTGTTCTTTCTTTCACAACTTGTAGCAAGTGATATGGCCGAACTCAAAGAATGAGGATGAAACATGTCGATCTCGGCTTTTATTTTAGCCCTAAGACTAGATACAAATTTTCTCTTTTGCTTTTCTCAGAAATCCTATCTATGGTTTGAAGTTGAATGAGAGATTGCCAAAATCTCTCAACATATAAAGCAATATTCTCTTTTTCAAGTTAATGCAAACTATCCCATTGTTGATGGACTTTTGACTTGAATTGTGTCGGAAGAAAATATTTCTTTAATTCCTTCCAAGTACTTGGTCGTCTTTTACTATTTTTGACCACATTCCACCATAGTGCCGCATTGTCAATAAGATGGTTAACAATACATTTAATTTTATCTTTTTTAGGAAACCGTTCACCCTAGAAATAATCATCATGTTGACTAATCCATGCCAAAACAAAATTTGCATCTTTCTTCCCATCATATTTTTGAAAAGTAAAAGATTTTATTTTTCTTTTTCTCTCTCAATCCAGATTTAACAGCTCTATGAATTACTCCCTTTGAATCAGATCCTGATGAACTCTCATCTCTCGCATGTCTCTTTCTTTTCTTACTCTTAGATCTCTCAAGTTCTTTTTCCAACTTCTCTCGTTGATATCTCTCTTGGGAAAGTTGAAGGTGAAGTGCATTAATTTGCTCTTGAAGCGTAGGAGATGGTGGAAGATGCTGTGCCATTTTGCAGAAGCAAATAAATTTTCTTACACTCAATAAAAAAATGAAATTTGCTCAATTTTTATACTTATCTCTTGTGCGCTCACCACCCAAGTTGAGAGCGTCCGCAGGCGTTGCCAATTGTCTTTGCCAAGATCCGCAATACCAAATTTATGATGCTATCAGTATGTGAGAAAACCTTCTCAATGCTTAGTGACAAGAGCTTTATGGCATGTGGATGTTGCCAAATATAACATTGCCGGAGTAGAAGAACCTCCAAGAATCAGCTTGAGGAGAGCTATCCGTATGCTCAAGATATGAGAGAAATAGTGCAGAAATAAGAGGGATAGAAAAGGAGTAGAGGGCTCTGATAAGTTGTTGAGAGACTTTGATAACTTATCAAAGCTATTCCCATCCTCTTATCTTCAAAAAAAGACTATTCTTATCTTCTTCTTCAATGTTTTCACCTTGAAGAGCATTTTCAAACCTGTTGATGTGCTCAAAATTAGCCCGAACGGGATTCAAAGGGTCCAAAAACCTTGTAGCCAGCTTTAGAAGCAATTTCGTCACCAAAACTTTATGGGCTGCTCCCTCTTCATCTCATGCAGTCGTCCGAGGTAGGAAGAGAAACCAAACAAATTTTTTAGCTTCGAATCGATGCTTGATGTTTGGAGAGGCTTAGAAATAGGCTTTGGAAGGCTTATGCTATAAGGAGAGGAGATGGAAGAAACATTGCGAAGGGAGAGGAGAAGAAGAAGATCACGCGGTGTCACGCATCAGAGACATAGTTCTCTATTTTTTTTTTCTCTCAAGAAAGAACACTTTGATCAAAGTCTAAGACACCCAAAAAATTGACTTCACAATTTTACCACTCTCCCAATCTTCCAAGTACATTTAGAGCTCTCGTTTCAAAATCTCAGTCGACAGATCCTCAACCTCTCTTTCCAACAATTTCTTGGGAAGTACCTCTCAATGTTAGTCCTCATGGAGCATAGCAAGAGCTCTGATACCATTGTAATGTAAATACAATTCAAACACATAAAATAGCACTAAAAATCATATATGCACGGAAACTCATGAAAGACAAGAGGAAATCATTGGGTACAATCTCCCCCCTCGAGTTGTGTGGCTCATGATCCCACACCAAGAGTATTTATAATATTTCAATTAGCATATGAGACATAGATACAAAGTCACGTATTCATCTCTTGATCATCCCTTTTCCATACTTTTCTCTTGAGCATCCTTTTACCTTACTTTTCTCCATGTCACTCCTTTTCTCATGTATTCATCCAAATTTACATGTCAAAAGTGGAAGGCTTTTAAGCACTCTCCCTAATCCAAAATGTAATGACCCTTGGTCATTTAATACATCACATAGCACTAGCACAAAACCATGGCATTTAGCCTTTATTCCCTTGAGCATGTTTACTCCCATCCGTCCATGTCATTTCCTGTAGTCAATAAACCAATCCACCATTAATCAAATACTTAGCGCAATGATATACATCATATGATTAGCCAATCATGTTAAGTAATGGTCTTTGCAAATGACAATCCATTAATGCGAGTATTTCTAAATGGCATCACCCATGATACTTATTAATGGCACACGTTTAGTTAGGTGTCCCTGACTAAACCCAAGCATTTAAATAGAACCCCCGCCAGGTCTGGTGCGATCCTATAAATACTTTCGAACAAGAGCTTTGAGAAATACTTCCTTGTAATAGTGAATCATCGATGGCTCAGCTGTTGGAGGTGTCAATGGAGTTGTTGCTCACTATGGTGATGTCATCTGAGGTATCCTGCTTTTGCTGGGCTTGGGCTATGCCTTAGGAGAAGGAGCTTAAAGGATAACATCTCTCCTTGCTCGAGGGGTCCACCTTACATAAGCTAGCTATACAACGTGCATTCGAAAGGTATTTAAAAAACCCCTCTGTAACCACATTTTATCTATTTATATACCCCTACTGTGAATTTTTGGATCAATAATTATATCCCTTCAATAAATTTAAAATTTGAGAAGCCTATATTTTTTGCCCTTCTCTTGTACATTTCAGTTGTAAGTTGAAGTAGACACTACTTTTGAGAAATTTTATTGTATAATTGAGTAAAACCCTTTAATTTGTATGTCACGGAGATGCATGCTTTACACCCATACTAGTACCTAATAGAACGTATTGTCAACTTTTGATCTTTTCAATTCCCAAAATCTCATGTGTTTACTCCACCTTATCCAATTTTGTTTTCCT
Source organism: Dipteris shenzhenensis (assembly GCF_047967505.1). Taxonomy (NCBI): domain Eukaryota; kingdom Viridiplantae; phylum Streptophyta; class Polypodiopsida; order Gleicheniales; family Dipteridaceae; genus Dipteris; species Dipteris shenzhenensis. The sequence goes on along the minus strand of NC_141609.1, from coordinate 46,480,333 downwards.
TGCATGGTCCCAAACTGTCACTACCTACTAGAGATTTACAAGAAGTAACTTGAATTGAACTATGAATAAAATGGAACAAACTTATAAGAATATGGCCCAAACTTTAACCTTATATTGATCTAATGGGAGTTTTTATATTAAATATGATGCATGTAGTTGCATTATGTTGATTTACTGCAAGTGTTTATATTCAATATGATGCATGCACTAGCATCATGTTGCCTATATGCCACTTTCTATATTAGGAAAAGATAGTGTTTATCATCTCATCATAAAGGCATCCAACTTAATCATGTTAAGTGCACAAAGTTATTAAGCTTATTATCACTCAATCCATACCTTTTTCTCAATTTATGTTGCTTTACTTTTCCTTAAGTTACATGCTTTCATATTTATCTATTTGCATCACTTTTTTCTAAAATTTTCAATATCCTAACTTCCAAACGATATGCTAGATGCATATGATATAAAAGGAAAATTTGTAGAACGATGAAATATTATAGTTTCTGTATTGAATTCAAATCTTAATTATTAATTCATCTGACAATTTTTCAGTTTGGAAAGCACCCTTTATTCCATTTCTACTATATAGCCATTCAAACTTTTAAAGGACCCATGATTCCCCTCACAATTTTGAGACCATATGTAAATAAAATAATGAGCTATTTTTGCAGATAGAATTGGAATGCGTGGATCTTTAAGGGAAGCCATACACCATCTGTACATTGGATGCATAGTTTCTTGGATAAAGTCTATTCTTCCTTTAGTAGTCCTTTAGAGTTTTACAATCCATCTTTTGCTCCACAATATGGAATTTGACATGAAGGTTTAGTTAGAGGTTTGGGATGTTTCAAGCTTCGATGAGATCCATATCACACTTGCATTGATTGCACAATTTGGTAGATAAACTCTATTTTGTAGATGCTCAATTTGATATTTAGACTCTAGCACACAACCGAGGGTCACAAGCTATAGCCAAATTTCATCAAAAGTACCAAATGAAAAGGTAGAGTTGGATCCAAAGTACAAGCATATTAATATCTAAAAATAGATACAAGTTACAACCAAGACTTGTCATCAAGAGTTTAATCAAAACCTTAGACTTAGATGTGGTAAAAAATCAGCTAGAGATAGCTAGACTAAAGGTTGCTATGCAGACTTCTCCTCCTCATTAATGGATCCTTGAATGACCTCAATTGGATAACATGGAGGATGTGGAGTTGTCTTGTTTATAGTGTAAAGATTATAGCCAAGGGAGGGCCCTAAAATAGGCCACATGGCTTCCAAATTTGACCCTCCATCCAGTATTGCCTATCTAAATTACTTGACTTACAAAAAATATAGAATTATATCTTAAGAAAAGTTTGTATTCAAGTTTATCTTAAGGTATTTGACTTACAAGAAATGTAGAAATTTGCCTCAAGAACTAGCCCAACTCCTTATGCGATACATGTGACGTATCATTATCTGAAACCAAAATTGGCAAAGGATGATCTAGCTCATTATAAGACATTTTGGAAAGTTTCACCTTGCATGAAAAATGAAAAGTAAACTGACCTAGCACTTTTCAAGAAGTCATTAAAAACTTTGCAGTCATTCTCATCTAGCTGGTACTTGTCCGTTCTTACATTATATGTCAAATTTGCTAATGCAATAATTGTTTCAATGTCCACCATGTTTAAGTCTATCAAATCATAAGTGAACATTTGTGCTCCTTCTGCCCTTTGATACCATCCAAGCTGAATTTCCAAACCTTGGGGCCTAAATCAAAGCCATGCTTATAATCCACGTACCTCCCTCTGACTTTCTTCCTCATATTTTGAACTCTTCCTAAGTACCATGTATCGGGAGTTGCATCCATCTTCCTCCTGATTGTAGCTTTGCCATTTCTTTTCATGTGCTAATTTCCTTGTCCTTTTTTGTCATCATGAAAGTATACAACACAGTCACAACCAATGCCAAATAGATTTCCATTTGATGATTGTGCTTTTGCTTCATGGTTGAAGTAAACACCTTGCTTTACTCTTGTGAGTCTATCTTTTGACAATGTTGGACATCCATTGAGTTGGCTCACCAATGTTGACTTGAAAATAAACATTTCATCCACCTCTACAATAATGGGGCTAATGTTTTTCTTAGGGGGCATGTTTCTTGTTTCCTTCAAAATGTCATCAATTTCATGTCTAATCTCCCTAAGTGCAATAACCTCTTCGCTTTCATTGCTATTCTCATCCACAGATTCTTCTTCACCATATGGCTCCACAAAGTCATCACTCTCATCAGCTTCTCCCATTTTAGCATCTAGCTTAGACCACGTAGACCCTGCATTCTCAACCAAGGTTGAAACCACCATTTCAAGTCTTCAGCCTTGCTAGGTTTCAAATCTAAAGACTCGCATAGTATGTGAGCTTGTTGTAAGCTCTCCTTCAATGCATCAATCATCTTTTCATCAGAAGAAACACTCTCATAGTCATCTAGATTTGCTTCAATCATCCCTTCTTATTTGTTCAAATGTTTCCATATATGCTCTTTCTTTTTATGAGCCCTAGAGAAAGTTAGACCATTTTGAGCACACTCATGCATGACAATTTTATTCAAGCTACCAATGCTATGTAGAAGATCTCCAAGATCAAATAATCTTTCTTGTCCAATCATGCCTCCAACTTTACTAAAATAGATTTCAGCAACATCAGAACCGGTAAGATGTAGTGGACACTTCAGATTAGGATAAAAATCTCGAAACATCTTTATGAGCAATACAACAAAATGACAAGAAAGTATGCAGTCCGTATAAGCCTCCTTACTGATGAATTTTTTCTTCAAGGTGTAGGTTGGATGGTGATGAATCCATAGTTGCCAAATTTTGAAAAAGAAAACTACCTTGGCTACAAGCACCAACGCTCCTTCAAGATCAAATATGGTGACAAGAAAATATCAATATAATCAGCAACAATCATCAAATAGGCCTCAGTCCCCTTCATACTTCTTTCTTTTTTTTGAAGTTTTCTCAAACATTTATGTACTAATCTACTTGCAATCCTTTGAGTTGCTCCCCAATTTTGTCGATCATTCCTTTGAATATCTCCATCTTGTAGCTTGTGCTCCTCAATTTAAAAAGAATTGTAAATAATAGATACATGATTTAGTATGATCCAAACACATCCGATTGCTAGTTGTCGAGTAGGACTATCAAGTGGGCTTGTAAGTTTCTTTCCACAGTGTACAAAGTCTTGATCATGAACGCCATACACATTTCCTCCTACAATTTTTGCTCTCAAATTCCATCCGCACCAATTGATAGCAAAAGGTTGTTCGCTTTTCTCCAAATAGTCTTCAAGCATCAACTTTCGTCTTCTACTATCTCCATCCGAAGCATGTCCAATTATGGGTCCAACTTTATCTTTCAGGTTTGCATTCCACATAATCTACAAAAGACTCCATTGATTCCTTACAAAATCACTATCAAAAGGATTGCATGTGCAATGCACAATCAAAGCCAGTCATGGAAGAAGATCATGAAGAGAAATAACAATCAAAAGTTTAGCATAATGACCTATGATATGATTTTGAAAGGCATCTATAATATTCGAGTATCCTTGTGAGCCTTCATCAACAACAATGGAGTCATTTGGTAGGTTTTCAACTAATTATCGCCATCAGCTTCCATTATGATACTTTGTATTGGAAGGCATCTCCTTGATTATTATGGAAAACATTAGTCACTACACTAAACATAAGTACGAAAAACATAAGAGGGTGTGTGGGTAGTGGGAATTTGGACATGTGTTGGTTCTAAGCATGTAATAGGATAGGAAGTGGTGAAATAAGGAGGGCTACTTTGTTTAGTCTAAGCATAGGCTCATTGTAGAGACATATAATCAAGAATGGCTATGGCCTGGTCAATTTTTTAGTCTTACTTTATGTGTAATATGTTGTGCACTTGTTACATGATCTTTACTCATACTCTGGCTCATTCCATTGACCACATCAAGGAGTGACAGAGTCAAAGGTGTATATAATTATTTGATGCCTATTTGGAAGGCCTTAATATTTAAGAGTCCCAACTTCATATTGATAATCAAGATTTACACAGTGTTTGATTTGAAAAGGTCATCATCATGGAGGCTAACTATCCCCATTCAATTTACAATACACCCATTTAAGTTACAATATCATCATGGAGGCTAACTATCCCCATTTAAATTACCACACATCTTTTTAGGACAATGTTAGATGAAAGAAGCATTGAATATAATTATAAGAAGCATTGCATCACATAACTTTAGAATAAAAGATTGTCCTCTTGCCTAGTCCACCAGGAGAAGAAGGATCCTTAGTGTTTCGGTTGTGGCTAGCCTTCTTAGAGCCCACGGACGATGCGAAAGTTTCCCTGGCCTTACCCAAATCCCCAGCTTTCTCAAAAGCGAGGGGATACAATAGAAATCTGAGGACAAATGAACTAAGGAACAAAGGAGGAATTCTTGATATGTTCAGAGGGTAAATCAAGGGGGGGAACCCACTCAATAATTTGCAGCTTTCCAAGCAGGTTGGCTAAATAGTAGGTAAAGAAAATGTATACTTGGTTTGCACATAAGAAGTATAGCTCGGTACGATAGGATCTTTCCCATCTACTATGTCAGAAACTTGAGCTCAAAGGAGCCTTAAACAAAGATGAGCGATTGTGGAAGTCTCAGATCGGCACTTCAAGCATGGAAGCATGCCTTAATCCACCTCTTCTGTATTTGAGCATGGCTTGTCATCCTTCCTAATTTGACTAATCCAATTTCTGATGCAAGAATCCAATTTTTGACGTGTTGCACAAACTCAAGCTCAAGGGTTGCTAGCTCTCCAAATCCAAATGTGGAGGTATGAAGGAAAAAGAAAAATCTAGAAGTTTGATGCCAAAGAACTCAATTTCCATGTTTATGATCAAGAGATGTTGGCTATCTTGCATGCTTTCAAAAAATGGCACCACTATCTGTATGGAAGTAAAATTACGGTGAAAATAGATCATACGACACTCAAATTCTTCCTCACCCAACCAAATTTGTCACATAAGCAAAAGAGGTGGTTGGCTGCAGTCCAATCCTATGATTTTGACATTGAGTACAGAAAAGAGAAGGAAAATGTGGTTGCAGATGCCTTGTCTAGGATGTGGGCTTGAAATTTGTTTGCTATCTCTACCATATATCAAGAGTGGATTCATGGCATTTAGGAAGAGTATATGCATAATTCTAAAGCAGCTCTCATATTTTTAGATTTGCAGAAGCCTTCTAGTCAAGGTCATCGGGATTTCAAATTGCATAATGGGTTATGGTGGTGCCAAGATAGGGTTTATTTAGTGCTAGACTCAAAATACCGCCAGTTGGTTTTGCAAGAAATGCACTCATCTCACATGGCTGGACATTCAAGTATCACTAAAACATATGAAAGAATCAAGCAGAGCTTTACCTAGGAGGGCATGTGGAGAGATGTGGTTACATACGTTGCTGAATGCTTACCTTGCCAACAAAATAAAGTGGACAACAAGTTACCCGTAGGCCTCTTGTAGCCATTACCCATTTCAGAGGGAAAATGGATGCACATAGCAATGGATCTCATCATAGGATTGCTTTCTACAAAGAGGGGATGGGACAACATCTTTGTTGTGGTGGATAGAATGACAAAACATGCCCTACACCAGTGGTATTTGAGGCATTTTTATCATGATACTCAGAAGTCTTGGGATAAATGGTTGTCACTTGCTAAATTTTGCTACAATAGTACCAAGCATCTCTCCATTGGCATGAGCCTATTTGAGGCAATGTACAGATGCAAGGTCAGGATGCCTTCTTCAATTGGTGACATGGTTGTGAAAAATCAGCAAGCACGCAATGACTTGGAGAGGATGGATGCCCTTCTACAGTTGGCAAAAAGGAATATGCAAGATGCCCAAGCCAAGCCGAAGAAATATTCGGATGAATGTAGGAGATATTTGTCTTTCAAAGAGGGAGATTATGTGCACTTGCATCTCCATAAGAACCGTTATGCCTCACTGAAAGGTGATACCAACACAAAGCTTGATCATAGGTATTATGGTCCTTACAAGATCATCTGCAAGGTTGGAGAGGTAGCATATTAGTTGGAGATACCCATTACCTCCAAGATCCATGATGTTTTCCATGTGTCTTTGGTGAAACCACATGTTGGACAACATGTCCATGTTCTTCCAGAGTTGCCACATATGGATGAGGGCCACATCCTTTATGTCCCAGAGTGCATCATGGGTTTCAGAGACCATGTACTCCAGAACAAGGCCTACATAGAGTATCTTATCAAGTGGCGGGGACTAAAAATTCATGGCAGCCAGAAAGCATTTTCTAGGACCACCCCTATCATATCTCCTACCGGATTGATTAGTAGTTGTTGTTGCACTTTTGGACAGCCAAGCTATGAAATTTTGAGGGCGAAATTCTATGGGAAGGGATGGCTGTAATGAAGGGGAAAAAGGGGCCAAGGTAGAGGTCCTTTAGGTGGAAAATGTGGAGGGACTATATAAGTCTCCAATATCCATCCCCTACTATGTACTTTTTAATGTGACATCTAATCCTATCTACTCTCCCTTCCTCCTTCATGCCTACGCTCGCTCACTCTCTCTCTCTCTTCCCTACTCCCTCTCAATCTCTCCCTCTCTTTCCTACCTCATTCTCTCTCTCCTACCTCTTCTCCTCCCTTCTTCCCCTATCTCTCTCCCCTTCTGCTAGTCTATCCCCCTTTCTCCAAATCTGCCCCTACCCCCTTTTCTACAAGTGGGTACTTTGATTCCAATTGAGTTGGAGATTGGGATGCCTAGTTAGATGGTTTGACACAAGGTTCCTATTGGAGTCAAGGGCCATCTAGTGGCTCCAAAGGAGACAATCTAGTGGCTACATATTCATTGAAAGTTCAAGAGTGACATCATCAATCTATGATTTGTGGATGACAAAGAGAGGTTTCCGAAGGACTTGGTGTTCCATTTTTTGTTGGAGCATGTGTAGGTTATGTGCCATATCATTGAGAAGCACTACTCAGAGGAGATGTATATGTGGTTATATGTCTCAAGTTTCAATAGCAGAGGATGGATCTGAAGTTAGAGCATGCCTTCCAATTGGTGCCCACATTGGGTCATTAAGATGCCTAAATGCCCCACATGTCAGCCCCCATTTGAAGAAGACAATGGGGCTTGACACCTTAGGGTTCATGTGGGGCTTGATGCACCAGCCATGGCGACCTGGTACGCAACCCCATGGATAGGTACGGTGTCCACAAGGGCAGTCACATGAGTGCTCTTCAATGAGCAATGCTAATTCGGCAGCATATGAGCTGCCATGTGGGTAGCAGATGTGGCTGCCACATGGGCAGATCCAATTGGTTTGGCTTGGCTATCATCTAGGTGGCATATTATGCTGCCACCTGGGACTCCCACTGGGCAGAACAATAATCGAGCCACGGGGGCTAGTGTTGGAAATCAGAGTATTGTTTTGATTCATGCAATGCTCGCTCTTCACTTCACATAAAATGATAACTTAAGCTTATATCATATGCTAAAAGGACCAAAAAACATAGAGAAAGTGACGCAATCTTGACAACACTTGACTTAGTTTCCAAAAGAGGAAAACCCTGCTCACCCCTACTAGGTTTGTTGTAGGTTATTACAACGATGACTCTATTGCAAGCATAGCTTGCTCAATGACTCGACTCAACTAGGGACCCTGCAGATATGACTCTCTAATATACTAGCTGCTACTAAAGGAAATAGCCGACCCTCATCACTCTTGGAGACGGGTTGGACAAAGAGAAGAAGAACCATTGCAAATGCGCCTTCTTGAAGGAACTGCTCATTGACATCTTGAAGGCTTGACTCCACAAACTACCATGGGTTGCCATGCACCGAACCATCATGAAGAGCCAACTCCAGGTGCCCATCATGCTCTAAATAGCCAATCAACTTTGCTCTTCTCGTATGGACCAATCCCATGTAGCTGACCAACAAATCTCCACATTGTTTTCCATGCATGGACAAGCCAAACACCACGTTTACAAAGATGGCCCAATCACTAAGCTTCTACCATATCATATGACCAATAGCATTAGAGGAAGAGTCGAGCTGTAGGAGAGCTGAAGGCAGGAGCAAACTAAACGTGGAAAGAGGGCAGCCAAGGGGCCCTTTTATAGGGCTGGAACTGAGCCAACCCAGTCTATAAACAGTTGATTGGGTCGGTCTATTTTACAAATTGGTTGGCCTATAACCAGCTTATAAAAGCCCTCCTTGGCTCATTTGCCAAGGGAGTTTTTGGGCTGCCTTTGCAAGCTGCCTTCCCTACTTACTTGTCCAGCCTTTGGTGACCCTAAAGGGGCTCCTAACCCAGGCTAAGTCCTAAACTATAAGATGGAAACACTTAACGTACTGTTCTCCAATGAATACTAGTGAACAAGAACTGAATTACTGACTTGACCTAAGGTTGAGAGATTGACCTACATAGCTTGTGCCTAACTGTCCCTGGCCAAGGGGTCACAGCATATGATAAAATCTCCTATCTGGGAACTATAATGCACTTGTCGATGTAACTAGTGTGTCACCTTGCACCCAAGTGCAAGGGTGCATGTGACATTCCCTCCTCCTTAATTTGGCAGTAGGTTCATTGCTTCCAAGTAGTTCCCCAATATCTGGGGAAACTCTTGGAAAAAATCTTTGTCCAACCACACTACTTCATGGGTACCTTGATCATAGAATTTGGTGTAAAACTCATGGATCCTGCGTCCTGACCCATGCTTGAATTTATGAAGAAGGATCTATTCTGGCTACAAAACTTCGGCTTCATCAAGAACTATAGGTTGTTGCTCATCGGAAATATTTGAAAGAGGAGGTCCAAAATATGGCTTCAACCAAGCTACATGGAACATGTTGTGCATAGTCCAACTATCTGGTAGGCGTAACTTCATTGAGACATCGTTGATATTTTGAATAATAGGGAATGGTCCGAAGCTCCTGAAAGACAGCTTAGGGCATTGCTTGCCCACCTGCTTCAATCTTTTCTTAATAATGCATAAATACACCCATTGACCCTCTTTATACTGGACATCTCATCTAGATTTGTTAGCTTGGCGTGTATGCGATGCTTGAGCTTTGGCGGTGCGGTTTTTCACAGACTCCATAATCTCTGCCATTGATTCGGTGGTTTTGTTGGCTTCAAGATATGGAGACACCCTCCGAGTGAGGAGTGAGGTAAATCACCGTCCAAACGCCGCTTCATAAGGTGTGCGATCAATACTCGAAGAATAGGTATCGTTCATAATGGCCTACACAAGCAGAAGAAACTGCTTTCACTTTCCCTAAGCATCATGACAATATGATTTCAAAATATCAAATGCCATACCATTATACTTTTCTGTCTCGCTATTCGATTGTGGATGGAAAGCACTGGACATTTGCTGGACATCTGTAGCTTAGTACCAAAATTATCAAACAAGGCTCACCAAAAGTTAGATGTAAACTTTGAGTCCTTGTTGGGAGTCCTTGTTGGATGTGATGGTCTTGGGCATCCCTCCAATGGGATACCAATACTTGATAAACAAATGAGCTACATCTTCAACACTGGCCGTTTGTTTGCAAGGAATGAGCATACAATATTTACTAAAGTGACAAACAATAGTAAGACATTGAGTATTACGCATACCTGTGGATGCTGGAAGTGGCCCCACGAAATCCATACCTATGTCCTAAAAAGGACCATCGGGGATTGGCAATGGCACAAGTAAGCTTGCCACTTTCTTGTGGGAAGCCTTGACCTTTTGGCATATTTGACAATTCTGCACATAGCCGTATACGTCCTTCCACATCTTTGGCCAATAGAAATAGCACTCTAACTTCTCCAAAGTCCCATTGATACCTGTGTGGCCACCGGTAAGGGCGTCATGGGCATCATGAAGAAGCAAGTGCTATTTGTCTTTGAGTACACATAATATTTTCTTATAGAAAATCCAATCGTCCTCTAATGAGTAATGGCCTGGAGCAAGTGTCATGGCTAACTGGAACTGCGTGCCAAACTCTGCTGACTCCGCGTACTATGCTTTCATGCTATCAAGATCCTTTCCTTTGATTTCGAGCACAATGGCCTACTCAATGGTCTGGATGGAACCTTTCTGATTGAGAGCATCTGCAATGGGGTTTTTTTTGCTGGGAATGTACTCAATCATTCCCCCAAACTACTAGAATATCTAGCTCCACTGCTATTGCCGATCACTCCATTGCATACTAGGCATTGTCTGAAGCCACTTAAGGGTTTGGTGATCTGTCTTCATTGTGAAAGTCCGTCTGTATAGGAAAGGCTTCCAATGTTTTAATGCCTGGATGACACCGAGGAGCTCTCTATCATACACTAAATAGTTCTTTTCGGCATCGTTAAGCTTTCTGTTGTAGTATGCAAGGGGCCTATCTTCTTGCTGTAAAACTTTCCCTATGGTGACATTGCTAGCGTCTGTGATTACTAGAAATGGATCATCCCAAGAGGCGATCTTCATAACTGGTGCTATTGTGGACAACCGTTGCAAGTCGTGGAAGGCCTGCAAAGCTTTGCCTGTGACTTGAACTTTTTGTTTGCGTGTCTTTACCCGCTTGAGTAAATCTGTAAGAGGGGTGGTGTATGTTGAGAAACCCTCCATGTGCGAGCTATATGCTTGACACAAACCCACAAAGGATCGGATCTCCTAGGCCATCATGGGGACAGCCCAACTTGTGATAGCTTGGATCTTCTCAGGGTCCAATCGAATCCCTTGAGCACTAATGATGTAGCCTAAATACTGAATTTCTAGCAATCCGAATTCACTTTTCTTTGCATTGAGATATAGCTGGTTATCACATAATAACTATAGGGCACATCGCACATCCTTAATATGCTGCTTAGCTATCGCAGAAAAGATAAGGATATCATTGAGAAAGATGAACATGCACTTCCCAATATACTCTGTGAATACCTGTGACATCATCTTGTTGCATGTTGGTGGTGCATTCTTCAGACCAAAGGGCATGATGATTAACTCGTAATGAGCTCGCCCAGTTTGGAAAACTGTCTTTGGGATGTCAGCTTCAAAAATCCGGACTTGATGGTAGCCACTCTTGAGGTCAATCTTTGAAAAAAATCTTGTACCATTGAGTCTTTCCAATATGTACTCGATGCGGGGCATATGAAACTTGTTGCTTATCGTAAGCTTGTTGAGTGCTCAATAGTTGACACAGTCGTGCGGACATATCCTTCTTTTTTTTTTCTTTTTTCTTTTTTTTTTTCTTTTGAAAGAAAGGAACCTTCAGTTAATGCTTGAAAGATTTTCATACAAGACAATAGCTCGAAGGTGCTGAGTATGGAAAAAACCGAAAAAGGCTGAAAGAAAAACTGGCCTATTCCAGAGACACCTAGCTCATTGCCTAGGGGATCTCTGGAACTAGGGCTAACAGCCAAGTGGGGGGACTATACAGCCAGCGAATCCCTCACAGAGTGAAGATGTAGAAAACACCTGCAGGCCAAGCCTTGCAGAAATGAGCACACCTCTTGATAGTTGCCCTGGAGCTTGGAGTCCTGCACTCCCTGGTGATTGTAGAGTGTAAATGATATCCTGCCATATGGCAACTAGGGTAGCCGCGGGTGGAACCAGGGGCTCACCCATCATAAGACTGCAGTGAGCCACCTAAATGTTCCAAGCCGTGCTGCTGGCTACCACCTCCCAGACACTGTCCTCCTTATGAGAAGGAGGAGCTAGACTATCAGGGGGGACTGCCTTGCAGAGTGCGATCCTCTAGATGCTCTGACCCCGATAGGTTGGGGGATCTCATCAATATGAAATGCATGTCCTCCTGCTTCAACCAAGCCACCATCCCCTAGTTGTAGTCTCTATGAAGACTCTGCATATGTGTCATGATCCTGAGGGCTCCCATCTAGATCCTCACTGCATTATGACAACTCCACAGGTAATGCGGGATAGTCTCCAGGGCACCATCGGAACAATGGCACTGCCCGTCCACTCGCATATGCTCCAACCATAGGCAAGCCTCTATTGGTGGCCAGCCAGGAGAAGTAAGAGATCTTCCTCAATCGCAAGCTGGACCACAACCGTGTCCAAAACTTGGAGTGCACATCCTGGGGCACTCTTTGGGTCACCCAATGTCTCTCACTTGAAGGGATCCACCTCGGCAAGTCCATCTAAAGCCTCTTGCCAATCCATGTGCTGTAGGAAAAGAAGGGCACCTCATCCACCTGCTCAGCTAGGCCACCCCTTGAGAGCCAGAACCACTCTCTCAGATCCCACTGGACCTCCCTTAGGGGTCTACCCTCCCACAGCCAAAGGCACCATCTAGAGGCATCTTGCTCTAAAATACTTGGAGGGTCAATGTGCCACTGCTTCCCCAAACGGCCCACCACTCTTTGTGGGGGTTAAAGGTCACTGTGCCTTTACCCCGGTTATGTACAATACTCAAACACATATATAAATGAATGAAAAAGAAGATTAGGGTGGTTCTGCACCCACCAAAACTTGTGTGGCTCTCTTTCTCTCTCTCTCTCCTTCTTATGTTCTTGCTTCCATGTGTGGTAATTTAAATGGGGATAGTTAGCCTCCATGATGATATTGTAACTTAAATGGGTGTATTGTAAATTGAATGGGGATAGTTAGCCTCCATGATGATGACCTTTTCAAATCAAACACTGTGTAAATCTTGATTATCAATATGAAGTTGGGACTCTTAAATATTAAGGCCTTCCAAATAGGCATCAAATAATTATATACACCTTTGACTCTGTCACTCCTTGATGTGGTCAATGGAATGAGCCAGAGTATGAGTAAAGATCATGTAACAAGTGCACAACATATTACACATAAAGTAAGACTAAAAAATTGACCAGGCCATAGCCATTCTTGATTATATGTCTCTGCAATGAGCCTATGCTTAGACTAAACAAAGTAGCCCTCCTTATTTCACCACTTCCTATCCAGTGTGAATGCTTGAAGCTCAGCAGCTCTGTGGGAGGAAGGAGAAGCTCTGTGGGAAGCTTTGTGGGTGACTTTACTTGCATCCGAGTGTGCAGAGACCTTGGAGGAACCTTTGGAAAAGTCACTTTGGTTTTGCAAAGTAGTTTTGAGAGTTTTCAAAGAAAAAGTCGTTTTTTGAGCTTTTCCCTGTTCCGTTCGATGACAGAGACTCCGTACTGACTTGTAGAGGCAACTATTGCTTGCTTTTGGTGTCCACTTCACTTCAGGAGCTTGGAAACGCTTTCATTCTTGAATGTGGGATCATTTCATTGGATTTTTGACTCACTGTGTCAGTTTCTGCGTTTTTTGCCCAGGTGTTGGAACTCAAGTTTGAAGCAACCATTTGCAGATCTGCCAGTTCCGGTGGACTTAGGAGGTCCTAAAACTTCAATGTTGCTCATCATTCGCACTCCGGTGGAGTTTACAAATAGCTATGTTTCCAAAAACGTTTTTCAGTCCGTGTGTTGGACCCAGTGATTGAGACCACGGTTTCCAAAACCATCTATCCCATTGCGTTTCGGACACCCAAAAACCCCTACTTGTCAATTCTTACGCAATTCGATGGAGGATTTTCAGAGTTATAGATCTTTGTGTATTCGATTTCGTCTCTCTGTTATGCATTTTTCATTCTAAGGTTTTGAAAACTTAGATTTATGCCACATGGTAGTGGATAAGTGTTGACTCCTATTTCTCACTCATCGGTTGGGATTTTGGAGTTCTGGCACAAGAGAGATATTTGCAGATTTTCTTGCTGAGTCTGATTATGCAATGACACCTATGTTTTGAGGCATCTCAGGTTCTATTTTCAGTAGCGGTCATTACCGTGGGACTATGATTTCTTGAGCATACCTTATGCAGATCACTCTGGTTGTAGTTTGAGCAGTGTGCGCTCATTCGTGGTATGTATTGGGTTGCAATGGATGATTTATAGGCCATTTGGATGCATTACGGTCCTTATTGGATGCGCTGATAGGCCCAAATTGCCTTATGGGATGCTATTTTTATGGACGCTTTGCACATGGATGCTATTTTATGCTGAGGGACAGCTTTGACACATTGCAGGTGATGCACTGATAGTGCTATGCTCTCTTGGATGAGATATTATTGATGTGTATGCCAGTGGACGGTGTTTATGCTTGAGTCATTTGGCACTTATTGGCATTTTGGATTGCCATTGTAGTTGGCATTTTCTTTTAGGCCAGATTTGCTCATATGGATGCATAGTATATGCACATGAGTTAGATGCATCTTTTGATGCTTTGAGCTTTGAGTTTTGGTGATATTTCACTCTATTGTGGCATACACATTTGGGTGCACCTGGTATTTGGTGTGATTCTCTCTTGTAGGCACTAGCATTTGGGATTTTGTTTCATTTGCATCATGGCATCCTCTTCCATGTCTGAAAAGGAGTTTTTCAGCATTAAAAAGTTTGATGGGACAAACTTTTCTTTGTGGAAAGAACAAATAAGGGATGTGCTTATTCAAAAGAAGCAGATTAAACCCTTGGCAGGGATTGAAGCTAAGCCTACAAATATGTCTGAGGATGATTGGAATGAGTTGGATGCATTAGCAAAGTCTACTATTAGACTTCATCTTGCAGAGTCAGTTTATTTCATAGTAGTAAATGAGCAGACTATAGAAGATTTGTAGAAGAAACTGTGTGCCACTTATGAGAAGGAAACTACCTCTAATAAGGTTTACCTCATGAAGAGGTTGTTTGAGCTGTAGATGAAGGAAGGGGTCTCCATTGCTTCTCACTTGAATGAATTCAATATTATTTTCAGCTAGCTTCAGGCTCAGAAGATGAATTTTAATGCAGAGACTAAGGCAATATTTCTCTTATGTTCATTGCCATCCTCATGGGATACCTTCCGTACAGCTGTCAGTAACTCTGCACTTGGTGGAGTACTGAAATTTGATGATGTTGTGGGTAGCTTGTTGGCCGAGGAGATTAGACGGAAGTCTATGGACGGCAACAAGGAGGATGCAGCCTTAAATGTGCAAAGGGGCAGATCATAGTTCAGGGGGAAGTCCCAAGAAAGAGGGAAGTCACGTAGCAAATCCAGGGCACAGAACATTGAGTGTTACCACTGTGGCAAGAAGGGCCATATGAAAAAGGATTGCTACAAGCTAAAAGGAGAGCAAAAGGATAAGAAAAAGAATGCAAATTGGGGTGCAAATCAAAAGGAAGAGAGTCCAAGGGAGGATAAAGGAAAAGTGAAGATCAAGGAGATCAATGCAGTCACACATGATAGTGACAATGACATTCTCTTCATGTCTAGTTTATCTGCAGAGTTGCTTACCACTTCAGATGATGCATATTCCCAGGATTGGATTTTGGATTCTGGTGCTTCATTCCATGTTACTCCCCATAGGGAATGGTTCTCCGCTTACGACAATGGAAAAACAGGTTGTGTGCATCTTGGAAATGACTATGCATGTGACATAGTGGGAGCAGGTGACATAAAGTTTTCTTTTGCAAATGGGTCTACATTTGTTTGGAAACATGTGAGACATGTGCCTAAGCTGACCAAGAGTCTTATTTCAGTGGGTCAGCTAGATGATGCTGGTTTTCAAACCACTTTTGGCTTTCAGAGTTGGAAAATTCAGAAGGGATCTATGCTTTTGGCCAAGGGTGCCAAGTGTGGGACTTTGTATCCCTTACATGTATCAGGGGTATTTGATCATGTTGTTGCAATAACCGAGCAGCCAAGCACTTCTTTGTGGCATTGCAGGTTGGGGCACATGAGCCCAAATGGAATGAAACTCTTATGCCGTTTGGGTTATGTACCGCATTTGAGTTTCTCTGATTTTGAATTTTGTGAGCATTGTCTCTATGGGAAGCAGACTAAATCAGCCCATAAAAGAAGGGGAAAGAAAGAGTTTGAAATGCTTGATTTCGTGCATTCAGATGTATGTGGTCCCATGCCTACACAGTCATTAGGCAGGGCTGAATACTATGTGACATTCATTGATGATGCAACTAGGAAAGTGTGGGCTTATGCTATAGCTCGGAAGAGTGATGTGTTCCAGGTATTTTAGAAATGGCTGGCCTTGGTTGAGAATCAGTCAGGTAGAATGCTTAAATGCCTACGGACTGACAATGGTGGAGAGTATCTCTCTCATGACTTTCAGCATTTCTGTGATACACGTGGGATTAAGAGGGAGCTCACATCCCCTCGTACTCCAGAGCAAAATCCAGTTGCAGAAAAGATGAACCGTACCATTCAAGAAAGGTTGCAATGCATGCTTTGCAATGCAATTCTTTTTGGTGGTTTTTGGGCTGAGGCAATGAAGACTGCAGCGTATGTGATCAATAGATCACCTAGTAAGAGTTTGGATGGTGGTAAACCCTAAAGAGGCATGGAGTGGCAAGAAGCCCTCTTACTCTCATTTGCATATATTTGGATGTGAGGCATATGCACATGTGCCAAAAGAGCTTCGAAAGAAGCTAGATCCTAAGTCTAGGAAATGCATCTTTCTGGGTTATGGTGAAAGTGGAGAGATGGGCTATCGTCTCTGGGATCCAGAAGCAAAGAAGATCATATGTAGCCATGATGTGGTCTTCAATGAGAAGAAGATGCATAAGGCACCCATGAGGGATGTGGAAATGAGGAGAATCACTTTTCAAGATGTGAATCCACCTGCATATGTTGATAGAAAGCAAGCTGTCCATGCACCAAATGTGCAAGAAATGGTACCACCAAGTACTCCCATAGGTATTCAATCAAGGGTAGATGATGGATCATCTATTGGTGGAAATGATGAGCCAAATGTGGCCAATATGCAGGTGGGACAGCAAGCTGAAATGCCCTTGAGAAGATCTTCTAAAGTGTCTAGACCGCCTGATAAGTTTATTCCAAGGGTAGACTATGTGATGCTTACTGATTGCGGGGAGCCTTCTTACTACAAAGAGGCTATGATGTGCGAGGATCAACGCAAGTGGGAGTATGCTATGCAATCAAAAATGAGTGCACTTATGAAGAATAAGGCTTGGGACTTGGTTTCTTTGCCACATGGAAAGAAAGCATTGCCATGTAAATGGGTCTACAAGATGAAGGTCACAGGTGATGATGTGCCTAGGTACAAGGCCCGTTTGGTTGCTAAAGGGTTCAAGCAAGAGAAGGGTGTGGACTTTGATGAGATATTCTCTCCGGTTGTGAAGATGACCACACTTAGATGCATGCTTGGACTAGTGGCAGTAGAGGATATGGAGCTTATGTAGATGGATGCCAAGACAGCTTTCTTGCATGGGGATTTGCATGAGGAAATTTACATGGTGCAGCTGGAAGTCTTTGAAGAAAAGGGCAAAGAGCATTTAGTTTGCAAGCTGAAGAAGAGTCTCTATGGTCTTAAGCAAGCGCCTAGAGAATGGTATCAGAAGTTTGATGCTTTCATTCGGTGCCAGGGTTTTAGAAGGAGTGAAATTGATCACTGCCTCTACACTAAAAGGGCTAAGGATAATAGCCTGATAATCTTGGCACTATATGTGGATGATATGCTATTGGCTAGCAAGACTACTTATGAGCTAGATACATTAAAGGCCAAGTTGCATGAGGCCTTTGATATGAAGGATTTGGGACTTGCAGGTCATATTCTTGGTATGTGCATCACGCATGATCGGAGTAGGAAACTCCTTTGGCTTTCACAAAAAGAGTATGTTACAAAAGTATTATAGCATTTCAATATGGACGGGGGGAAGGCAATGAGTACTCCATTCACTCCATTGCCTCCATATGTGAAACTGAGTCATACAGATAGTCCCAAATCAGATGAGGAAAGGGCCATGATGGCCAAGGTTCCTTATGCATCAGTGGTTGGGAGTCTTATGTATGCTATGATAGCTACTAGACCAGACATTGCATTTGTAGTGGGAGTTGTTAGCCGGTATATGGCTAATCCAGGAAAGAGGCATTGGGAGGCAGTTAAGTGCATCATGAGGTACATGAAGGGTACCAAGGAGATGTGCATCTGCTTTGGTAAAGGAGACATGCATGTACTTGGGTACACAGATTTAGACTATGCAGGGCATGTGGATAGTAGGAGATCCACTTCTGGTTATGTGTTCACCTTTGCAGGTGGTGTAGTGTCGTGGATGTCTCGCACACAGAAGTGCGATGCTTTGTCTACCACAGAGGCTGAGTATGTTGTTGCAGCCACAGAGGGTTGCAAGGAGGCTATATGGCTTGATTGGCTAGTGGGAGATTTGGGGATTCATACAGGTGTACCGACATTGCATAGTGATTCCATGAGTTCTATTCAGCTAGCACGGAATCCGGTCTTTCATGCAAAGACCAAACACATTGAGGTCAGGTACCATTTCATTAGGGAGGTACTTGAGGACAAGCGCATAGAGCTTGTCAAGGTTCATACAGATGATAACCCTACAGATATGTTGACGAAGAGTCTACCTAGTCAGCGGTTTGAGTATTGTCGTGTATTAATGGGCATTGGATAGTATGCTCACTGGTTGTTCTCCCTTAAAGGCACATTTTCCTTTAAGTGGGAGGTTGTGGGGGTCAAAGGTCAGTGTGCCTTTACCCCGGTTATGTACAATACTCAAACACATATATAAATGAATGAAAAAGAAGATTAGGGTGGTTCTGCACCCACCAAAACTTGTGCGGCTCTCTGTCTCTCTCTCTCTCCTTAAAGCTTGCACTGAACACTCTCAAGGACCAGGGCAATCTACTGCTCTGCTGTAATGTCAATACCCACCTAGCATCCAAGGTATCTCGTTGTCTGGCCCCGTGGTATCCATCTGAATCCAAAGTTGCTCCCCCACTCCCGGATCTCCTGTGACTCCTCAAAGCCTGTGAAGAAACCTATAGATTTCATTCAGTTGATCCATGCCCCCGAGGCCTCATAATAAATAGCTAGGGCACCCATGACTCTCTCCAGATTCACTGTGGTGTCCTCAACATACAAGGCCGTGTCGTCTACAAACTCTGAGTCAAGTAGCTCCTCCTCCTATCTAATTGGGAGCTTCAACCCTGTGAGACCCACCACCTGTGATCTCAAATAGTAGCCAAAAGCCTCCGCCACAAACAAGAAGAGAAAGGGAGCAAGTGGGCAGTCCTAGCGGACTGAGCGAGAGAGGAAAGGCCTTGCCTATATGTCCTCTAATAAGCATCTGGCTAGAGCTCCCTGTATATAGCGCTGAAACTCCTCTGACCCATCTGTCTGAGAAACCCAATCTCCTCATAGTGCCCTCCAAGAAAGACCACTCCACCCTGTCGTAGGTCCAAGAGAAGGACGGCCAACGGCTGTGACTCCTCTCTGGACCAATCCACTGCCTCCCAGAATGTGAAGATGTTGTTCAGGATGCTACGCTCCTAGACAAACCTAGTCTGTATGTCATGGATGATGTCGGTAAAATGGGGCCGTAACTGCAAACTCAAGACCTTGGCAAGAATCTTGTATGTAGTATCAAGCAGAGTGATCGGCCTCCACTGTCAGATGTCTGACCTATCTCCCCCTTTTGGGATCAAACAAATCCACCCCTTGCTCAAAGACTAAGGGAGAAGGCATGTGTCAAAAATCTCTTGGCAAGCTAGACCAAAAAGGGGTGGAGATAATCTCCTAGAAGTTCCAAAAGAAGGCCGGAGTCAAGCCATCCTCACCTGGGCACTTCTGGCTTGGGAGAGCCTTGAGGGCTTCCCAGAGCTCCTTATCTGTGAAAGGCTCCTCAAGTTTGCTGCATAAGTCCTACGACACTACTGGTGGGACGTGATCCCAAACTAGCTCTCAGGCCACAAGACCAGCTGGTCATCCTCTCCATCCGAAAGAGTTGGTTGTACTCTTGCGGTTTAGTGTGCATGATGCCCTACGAGTCCCGGAGATGCTAGCTGTGTGCCTGCCAGTTGGGGCCCAGTGGTTTGAAAGAATTGCTTCGTCATCCTGTCCCCCTGTAGCACCCATCGGGCCCAGGAGGAATGATAGGAGAACTCAGCCTGCTGCACAGTCGTGTCCTGGAGCTCGAGACAAGAGCTCGATGGAGGCAAGGTCTCTCCTCAAAGCCTGCTCTCGCTCCTGAAGGGTACTCCTCTGTCGAAGGGCATGAGCCTGCACCTCCTCATTGCTCCTCTGAATCGCATCGGCCACCCACGTAGCCCAACCCTCACACGGTGCCGCCTCTAACTGCTTCCAAATCCTTGCCATGGCTTGCTGAATCTCCTTGTCCTACAGGAGGTCCTCTGGAATGCGGACCCCCTTCTAGGGGAGACCTTGGTGGGGCTGATCCAAGCAAAGTACCACTGGAGAGTGGTCTAATATTGTGGTACCTGCCAGAATCCCGATAGATCCGCCTCTGGATAGCAATCCATCGTCTCTTCTCTGTCCAAAGGAGAAGAGAATCGGCTACTGCGGTTGGCTACGAACATGGTCGTGGAGCCCGTGTACGTTCCAACTATGGTCCAGCTCATGAGGACGGGGGACTCGGGAACAAGGCTCTCTTGTGAGTGGGTGCCTGTCCAAGAAAGAGTGCTTTGAGTGATTTTGCCGAGGGTATAGAGGGCAAGTAGTCAGTATCTGTGCGTCGCCGTACTAGTGTGGATACTGGCTCAATACCGATCTTCTGTGCCCACTTCATCATGAAGAAGGCTTCCACCCCGAATAGCTCTGCACACTTCTAGAGGGGCCAAAAGTGTGCCTGCTCCACCTTTGGCTCCAGTGGCAATCTGATAACTACTGTCGCCAAACCACACACCGGCTCCTCGCACGTGAAGCTCAACTGAAAGTTCACCTCTGCACCATGGGTGTACCAAAGGTCTAGTCCATGTGGCCCCATCCACTCATCCATCATGAGTGTAATCTGATTCCCCAAAATAGCATCGAACACCTCCGGGGACCATTTCTCCACCCCTGTGGAGGCAAACGAAAATCTCCAAATGGGGTGTGTCAGAGATCCCACTGCACTGATCAAAGCCCCCTTTCGGCACTGAAGGACCATGAGTGTTACCTCCAATGCTAGAGGATAAGAGTCCAGAAACTCCAGATAGTTCCAGGGTCCTAACCTCCAGAAGTCCCGTGGTAAGGGACACCCAGGTTGGAGGTTAGGGGCCACTGACTGGGAAGACGAGCCTCGTCCCTCAGGATCTGTCCCTGAACGGTCTTGCTGTTGCGATGAGGTGGCAAAAGGGGGCATCATCGTTCCCTTGCCAGCTAGTAGGGGTGTCGGAGCGGAAGAACCTGCTACTGAAGTGGAGAGGGGGACAGCAGAAGAGGGAGCGGTGGGGGGACGCGGGGGATAGAGGGAGGGGAGTGGGTGGTGAGGGTGACTATAGAAGGGGGGGATGAGGGGAGGGAGGGGGGGAACCCTAGAGGGGGAGGGAGAAGTGAAGAAGAAGAGGGGGAAGGGCCTGGGGGGGGAGGGGGAGGAGGAGGGACAAGGACCATAGGGCCCCCCTACTGGTCAGGCTCGCCGGGGCTCTGGATCAGCTCCTCCGTGGCCCCCATCAGGCTAGAATTTTCGGCTTCTGCCGTCACCGCATTCGGAGCTCCTAAGGCTTGTTGTTGCTGCAAGGGTGGAATCAAAGGCTGAACCTTCGAAGCTAAAGGACCATTTAGGGCCCTTGTCACTGGAGGCGATGGCTCTTGCTGTTCCTCCTTCGGGGCCTCTCAGTCAATCCTGTCCCTCTCAACGATTGGCTCTCTACCTGCGGCGCTTGCAGGCGTGCTTGCTTGGGTTCTTTTTCTTTTTAACTTGGGTCCAATCCCCTTCTGAGGGGGTAACCCAAGGGGTCTGAGACTCCTGCTGCTCTTGTTTGAGAGGAGTATGCCTCATCCATAGATGGTGACCTCCTGGATCTGGTCTCCTTCTAATGCCAAGCTCGCCTGGATCCACTCTCGCATCTGTCTCCGTGTGGGCATGAGGCCCACAATTTTGCCCACAAGTGCCTTGTCCTAGAGGGACTGAACTGCCTGCTGTATCTGTTGCTTGTCAGATGGGGAAAGAAGAACCTTAACGGCTGTGGGATTCGAGGGTGTTGCCATAGAGCCCCTCTGGCCAGACCAAGGGTCACCACTAAGGTTTTCTTTCGCCTTAATAAGTGCAAATGCTCCCGCTGCAAGGAGGAAGAAGAAAAGGGAGAAAAACATCAAAGGGGGAGGCGGAGACGAGGCGGAGTGAGGGGGGATAAGGACAAAAGAGGAAGGAGGGAGGTAAGGAGGGCGGAAGGCGAAGAAGGAGGGGGGGGACGAGAAGGCGAGGAAGGAGAGAAGGCGAGGGCAAGAGGCGAAGAGGAGGCAGGAGAAGGAAGCCGGCCGCGGGGGGGGGGAGGAGAGAAGGAGGTAGAGAAGGAAAAGGGGGGAGGAGGTAGGGGCGGCAGGAGGCGGTAGGAGGCAGAGAAGGTGGCGAGGGGAGGTGGTAGAGGTGGCAGAAGGAGGCAAGGAGGGGCAGCGAGGGAGGCGGAAGAAATAGCAGGGAGGAGAGGAGGAGGGGGAGCGAGGAAGCAGAGAGGGGAGGTGGGGGGGCAGTGCGGGGAGACGAGGCACGCAGGCGAGGGGAGATGAGGAGGGGGAGATAGAGAGGTAGTGGAGGAGGTAGAGGGAATAGGCGGCAAGGAGGAGTGATGGCGGAGGAGGTGGAAGGGGCTGCGGGAAGGAGGAGATGTCGGGAGGGGGGAAGCGGAAGCAACTGAGTTCCTCTTCAGGGTTGCACGCTCCTTTGACTTATCCTTCTTTGCCACAAATAGAATGGGTGCAACAAAAGGTGAAGAAGAAGGTCTAATAAACCTTGCGGGCAGTAATTGAGACAATTGCTACTGTAACTCCCCCTCCATAGACTTTGAAAGTTGATAAGGGAACTTACTTAGAGGTGTCGAGTCCGGAAGTAGATCGATACGATGGTCTTCCGGTCGGTTGGGAGGCAGCTCGGGTGGCAGATCGTCCTCGAGCATGATGTCTTTGAACTCTTGGAGTAGATCCACCATTGCTTGCCCCATCAGAGAAGGGGCTTGAACTGCAGTGATTTGGCAGTGGGCATAGACAAGTGCACACATGGCACCCTTGCGGGCGGCACAACCTGCTTGAATATGAGAGATTAACGGAATCCCTGATATGCTCCGATCATCGCGTATCATGGCAGAGGTAAACCTTCCACAATCGTGAAGGTGTCCTGCCACCAATCAAGCGTCGGAACATGCTCATAGAACCACTGAATCGCGAGAATCATGTCGCACCCCATTAAAGGTGTCAATATAAAATCCCGCGTAAACATGGTCTTCTGAACTGAAAAAGTGAAATAGATGGTCTTATGCGTGATGTGTGTGCGCAAGCCGGACATGAACCTGTCCACTGCAAGCTTGTGAGGCACACCAAGGTGCACCCTAATATCTTGGTAAGCTTAGGGGAGATGGCATCTTCTGAACTCCCCATATCGAATAGGACAATGAATTGATGCCCGTTAGCTATGTCGTATGCTTGAATAAGCGCCTTCTTTTGATATGAGAAATCGCCCTCCTTACCTTGAAAGATCACCGTGGGAACGGTGTTCAAAGTAGGGAAGACGACGTTTGTAGCTGAGAATGGAGGTGGGACTGGAAGAGCCCATACATTGGTGACGGATGAAGTAGGTGCTTTCGTGGCCTTTTTGGCAAGCCACTTTGGACAATCCTTCTTGCCATGTCCAGCGATGTGGTGGCAATGAAAGCAGCAATGTTCTTGGTGGTACCGCTTCTGCTCGTTGGGCTGTAGATAGCCTCCCATAATACCCTCTTTAGCCTTCTCATCCAGAGTCATCTTTGGCTTGGACTCCTCCTTTTGACCAGAAGCCTAGCCGTCTTTCTTTTGGAACTGGTTGTCCTTCTTCTGATCCTCACCCGCTGAGTTGTTTAATTGTTGTGGGGTTTGGAATCTTTCTGGACCTGCTTGGGCTTTCCCCCGTTCAACATCGTCTCCTCATTCTGTGCAAGAGTCAATGTCTGCTCGTAACCCGACGGGTCAAAGTTCCGAATGGTAAAATGTATGTTCGTGTCCAAACCTTGAATGAATTGCTTCATCTTGGCGCTCTCTGTCACACCCAACTGTTATGAGATGCTACAAGGTGGACTTTATCTTGCTCATCTTGACTTCGCGCTAACGAAAAATAAGCTACAAACTGATGAATAAATTACAAAATTGCTGAATGGTCACACTTACCATCATACTTAACAAAGTTTGGAGTGGACCGAGTGAGTGGTGTTACCTTTGTCGATGGCGAAGCTGTGGCGGAGACGGCTGCTGCGCTCAAACTTGTCTACATAGCGGCTAACATCTGTTTGTGTTGAAGAAGCATCGCCTCTCGATCTAGCTTTTGTTGCCTCTCTGTTTGGGTGAGCTTTGCGCATCGCAGTGCCTCCTCATTTTTGCGTTCCTCACGCATCAACAAGAGCAGTTTTTCAAAATATGTAGTTCCTCTTTCTTCCAGCAGCTTTTCTACTTCTTTTTCCTCCAGACATTGTTTTGTTTGGTCCAGTTGTCTTCTGCTTTCTTCCAACTAGGATGCATTATGTTCTTCGAGTTGCTACAGGAGGACCCGATTCTGCTCTAGAAGGTTCGCCATCACTTCTTGAGCATTTGGCAGAGGCGAACTTCTTGAGCATTTGGCAGAAGCATAGTCTTTCTCCTCTTCAAAGTCTTCGAAGTTGAGATCTTTTCCTGACCCTTCCATGGCGCTTGATTGTGTGTCCTTTCTAGATCTCAACACAACCATACACTCGCGGCAGTCAAGCTGGATACAGACCGAAGCTCTGATACCAATGTAACATGCAATGGTAATTTGATCATGTAATTCACAGCAAAACCTTCTTTTAACCTTTAGCGAGGAATGAGCATTGTTTACCATAGAGAGAGAAAGGAGATGAGGGTAGAGAGAGGGTAGAGTCGACAACCGATTGGGTCCCTGTACCCACTGAGGGCCCCCTTTCCCAATCAGGGGAGAATTTGCTTTATCCTTGAAGAGCTGAGAAATACAAAGAATCTTCGAGAGAGAACGGAACACACTTCTGAAGAGCTCACTGTGCACATGTATAGCAGACCCAAGGACCTGAGAGGCAAAGCCGAGCAATACTGAGACCTTGACGCTGTCCACACTAACGAAGTAGGACGCTTCTGCAAGGCAAGGAAGAGGCTTGTGCTGTCTACCGAAATGTAGGGTTACGTGAGTGAGTGAGTGAAAACTAGGAGTGATAGATCCTATGAGAGAATGAGAGATGACTGAAATATAGAGCTTAGAGTGAGCTATGTAAACTATAAAAGAGAGCTGAGAAAGCTGAGGAAACAGTGTCCAAACCTCTCTTTGTTTGCTGGTCCAAACCTCCGACTGTTGTGCTGTGTGGTCACCTTCAGATAAGACTGAACTGATGGCCAAGGGACTGAGGCTAGAGCAGGGCCAGATTTGAGGATCTCAGGGGCTGCACAGGAGACTGAAGTGGAGTTGTAGGAGAGCTGAAGGTAGGAGCAAACTGAACGAGGAAAGAGGGCAACCAAGGGGGCCTTTTATAAGGCTGGAACTGAGCCAACCTAGTCTATAAACAGCCGAGTGGGTCGGTCTGTTTTACAGACTGGTTGGCCTACAACCAGCCTATAAAAGCCCCCCCTGGCTCATTTGCCAAGGGAGTTTTTGGGCAGCCTTTGCAAGCTGCCTTCCCTACTTACCTGTCCAGCCTTTGGGGACCCTAAAGGGGCTCCTAACCTAGGCTAAGACGTAAACTATAAGATGGAAACACTTAACCTAATGTTCTCTAGTGGGTACTAATGAACAAGAACTGAATTACTGACTTGACCTAAGGCTGAGAGACTGACCTACGTAGCTTGTGTTTGACTGTCCCTAGACAAGGGCTCACAAAGGGGTCACAGCATACGATAAAATCTCCTCTGTGGGAACTATAATGCACTTGTCGAGAGCTTGTCGATGTAGCCAATGTGTCACCTTGCACCCAAATGCAGGGGTGCATGTGTCACCTTACATAGAGGGCTTTATAGGGCTGATAAGCCCTACAAGTATACCCAACATGGGGCCTGGATTGGCCAACTGGGGGTTCAGGTACAAATAGGAGCTGGTCATTCCTTTTGGGTTGTCCTTTTAGGCTTTAGGTTGACTGTGTTGGAAAGGGTCGACCATAATGAGGGGTTTGACCAAGGTTGATTGGTATGAGCTACTACCGCCTCTTGCAGACCCCTCCCTGAGCTCCACTTTCCTCCCTGCTACTTCAATTAGTAACCCAGTGAGAAGGACCCCCCATAAAAAATTTACCATAAAGTTTTTGAGTTGTCCTCCACAAACTCTCTATTTGCACTCCTAATTTGATGCTACTGGAGTTTTTGAACTAAGTTTTTGAATTGAGTTGTCCTCTACAAACTCTCTATTTGCACTCCTAATTTGATGCTACTGGAGTTTTTGAACTAAGTTTCAAGTGATCGATATTTCTTTGGTATTAGTAGGGAAGACTAGAAGAAAGTCCGAGCACTCTCTGCTGCTTTTAAAGTAGAACAACCCCCATAGAACAAGTTTACCATTGAGGGTTGTGAGTCTTCCTCTACATACGAGTATCTATATACACTTCTCATTTGAGTTATTTGCTGCTACTGGAGTCATGTGATGGATATATCTTCTTTCCTATTATTGTGAGAAGACTAGAAGAAAATACAAGCACTCTCAAGTTTTTTTCTTGTGTTTCTGGTGGATCACCCCACAAAATTTCAAAAGTTCGTTTGATAAATATGTAAATACATATGGATGCCAAATATTCTTAAATGGCAAAAATTCCTCTACGGTTTCTCAAAGTTTTTGAGGTAATATATTTGATTGTGATATATGAAGCGGATGCTCAAATTGAATATAGCATCTGCCTTCTACATTATCTACTTCTAAGCAAAAAGATGCTTAGATATAGATAGCTGATATAACGCACCATATATATATATATAGAGAGAGAGAGAGAGAGACTTTAGAACAACAAAAATATCTAAATTTGTACAATTGGACATGTTCTAGTTGTACAAAGGTATATATATATATATCTCGCACGACTTAAGATGGAAAGAATTTATTGCAATATCAGCATGATGCAACATGGACGAAGGCTTTAACAAGGTGAGATATGCGTATCGTCTAATATGGTGATTGAGAAGCATGCTCACTGCTGCAGTAGCAGCAGAAAGGCCGTATTCAAATGCTCGTTTGGGAGATAAAAATGAAATTCTTTAGTCTTCACAATCAGTTGTAGGTTGAATAGAGAATGTAGGCTTCTCCTTTAGTACTAGCCTTTGACATAGCTGAGTCTTGCCAGGGTGCTAACAGAAACTCACTTTGAAGACTTTCGTATAAATGGATGCTCAAGTGTGCATCGGGGTGTGGATATGTATGTGTGAGAGCATTTGTTTATACTAGGGTCTTTACAACCACGGTTCGGTGTTGGTGATCTCTGTGGGGATGTCATAGTAGCGAGTTCCTGCTATTTGTGATGGAGTTTATGGTTTTCACATAGCGAGTTCCTCCTATGTGTGATGGAGTTTATGGTTTTCCTGTCATGAGATTGAGACTACACTATCTGTTGTGTTTCCAGAGAGAGTTTGGGCATGTTCCTGGATGCATCTAGATACATATATATTATCCTGCTTACTGGAGTGTACTCAAGTAAATGCTATCCTCATCCTTAACATAAAATTGAGTAGCTATGTCTTGATAATGACTCAAGTTCTTAAACGAGACACTGAGTGAATTTAAGATCTTTTCCCCTGAGGTGTTATAGTCATTTGGCACACATCACAAACTTTGGCAGAGTCGGAGTGATCAGTATAGTGCGAGAGTACACATTATTTTACTGCTCTACTTCTCTTACAAAATCCATAGGCATCTGAGGAGACGTACATAACAAACTACTATATGGAGTGTTGGTTTTAAATGGAAGTTGAGTGTTCCTGTGAGTGAGCAAGGTATGAAGACGGTTCACCGCCGGAGAGAATCAAAAACACCTTATTGCTCTACTAATCAAAAATCCATCCAGAAAAATGGACAGCAAGCAACACAAAAGAGACATGGAATCACATGCTTAAGATTATCCTGCTCAAAATTAGCAATTCAGAACCTGTATGAGCTTAAAATGAGAAGCAAATTCGTTGACAATCACACACATCAAGAATTACTCCCCTCATGTGATAACCTTGGTGTTTACCTGGCTTAATGTAAAATCCCATAACCTGTTCAAGCAACATTTGCCTCACCTTAAAGCCTTTGAAACTTCTTAGAATTGCCTGGAGGTACTACCTGTGACAATGGTCCTCAACCTTGTCATCCGATAGTATCTTCTCTTATATTCTTTGATTGCAGCTCCCCTTCAACCACCCTGAAATGCACTGCTTTCTATGCAGTAGGTAATTAGCTTGGAATACCGTGGGGATTCAATTCGCTCCAAAACTTCCCCATCTTCTAACACGGGGACCCACGTTCCTCATTTGGTTATGGCTGTACATGTGCTTTTGTCCCCGTTCAAGTGTACTGCCACCAATGGTGGCTTAGCCTCTATAACCTCAAGCCACTCGGGTTCAATTATTTAAACCTGCTATGAGGTCAAAGCCTCTCCTACTGTTGAATTTTGCACCTCAAAATGGGACAAAAACGAGCTGTGTCCTGGCTTGACACTGAAAGCATACGAAAGTCTTTTGCGGTTTTGTGTCATCTATTCCACAAATCTTGGCAAAGTTCCATGGGCATATAGTTTCGATGCCAATTTCGCTCCAACACAGATTCCGATGAAGATTTCGACCCCAATGCATTAGCATTCCATTCTGACATAGCTCTGACACGCATCAATTTTGACTGTCATCTACTTGAGAGTAGCATGTTATCGAGGCTAGATTCCAAATCACACACTTTACGGAGGCCAATGACACAAAATCTTGAATTTTGAGGCAACAATAATATCTTGATTCATCAAGCACACAAGATATATTGTGAACCTATACGGTAATGTATAGGGAAATGGGCAACCCCACAACAAACACAAATGGCGATTGAAAACTATCTTGTTTCATCAAGCACAAAAGATATATTGTGAACCTACACAGTAATATATAGGGAAGTGGGCATTCCCACAACAAACACAACATGGCAATTCAAAACTATAATCCAAGATCCCTCGGGGGGGTCACTCATCATATGTAACCCTATCACGTGAGTTCAACAGAAGGATATTTTTTATTTCTAAAATTTACAGAATAAATATACATAAGGGACTATTTAAAATAGTTTTGAAAAAAATTTACAGATTTGTATAAAAAAGGGGTACATTTTTATTAATGAAAAAATTACAGATAAGGGATTTTAAAAATGGGCCTTGAACGCACGTGATATAGAGGGTTTATACATAGTGACCCCCCCAAGCAAGATCCCTAAAATTAAGAATCAGCAAAACATGATGCTAGCCAGTTCTAGGTTCATCCGTTTGAAAAGAGACCCCATTATTCATGCATACTTTGTGTCATGCTCAGTATCCCCGACAAGACAGGCAACCCCTATACAGTTTCTTTTTTGGGTGCAGATACATTATAGAGGTCGTTGTACACGGTCAATGCAAAGACTTTTCATACTGCATTTTATCTGGCCTAGTGTTTTGTTTGTTGTGGCTTTGTTATTTGTTCTCTTGCCTCAGTTATGTCAGTCAAAATCACAGCACAATAGGTTGGATACGCAATAACCTCACCTGTTAAGTCTTGCATCTAACACCATGGCAAGGCCAGTTTCTGAGGCTAGTACAGAATCATAGAACAATGTTTCTGTTAACAACAAACAAAACATAGACATATCCCTAATAGTTATGTCACCAAAATCATAGTAGGTAGGATACACAATAACCTCATCTGTTTTGTACTGCATCTAATACGATTCAAGACCAGCTTTTTCGAAAAAAAATAAAAGACCAACTTTGCTAGTACAAAATCATACAACAATGTTTCTCTGAACATGACTACAAAAAGCTATTTTACCTTAAAATGGACAAGGTTGAGCTCAAGAGACATCGATTGCTCGAGACTTGGAAGTATATAAGCACGTGACAGATAATTGTGAGAATTAAAAAACCCCTAGAAGTCCTTGTGAGCTTCGTTGAATGTTAAACAACGCAAATTGTGCATTGTCCCGCCATTGTTGGGACACTTGCTACCAAGGGAAACCATACGATATCAATCGGAATGGCTTCTTCAAGACATATCAAAACCCTTGCAAACTTGACACCTAGAAGCTCCCAAGTGACGTGCCCCACAAAACGGGGGTAAAAAGAGAGATTTGAAAATTCTTTCTTTGAAGAATGGCCATGAGGAAATCCCCCAAATCCTTCACATGTCAAACGTTCTAAGTACAATAATTTTAATATGGGTGACATGGTCGCCGAAAGTTAAACAACAGTCAGACTCCTTGCAAGCTACAAGGGGCAGGTCGTCTTCGCTAGATAGACGATTGCCATATGACCACCAATGGGCTACGCACATTGTGAGATTTGTCCGTGTCAATCCACGTCAGAGAGCCGAATGCGCTTTCCTGGACTGAGTCCTCTAGAGGTTTTCCACTTTTCTTAGCCGTAATGGTCACATGGAAGCTCATCTTCTCGCCTGTCGCATTGAAGGACAACTCCTTAGGCACAACCTTCACTGTGGTGCCTGCCGGCGCTGTCACGTTGGCTTTGTAGACGGAGTGCGCCTTTCCCACGTTGGTGACTGTTCTTTTGAGGGTGATAGAGTGGGAAGGATGTTGTGAAAAAGAAGCGCTTTGACCAACGCTGCTGCTCTTGTTTGGATGGGCGGGTGACAAAAGGACAGAGAGAGACGGATAGTTAAGCTGGCTGGGAAAGGAGTAGTTGCTGTGGCAGGAGCGATTGCTGAAGATCTGGAGGTGGCGATGGGAGTAGCCGAGGCTACAGAGGAAATCGACGTAGTCTTGGACTGCGAGGTCGTAGACGAGGCCGGGGTCGAGGGCGGCGTCGGGGTTGATTTGGCCGGAACCGAAGGCAAAGGGGGAGGCGGGGGAGGCGGAGTCATCGTCGAGGATGGGGAGGCCGAGGCGGTCAGTGGGGAGGGAGGTTGTGATGAGTGCCGATTTGATGGCGGAGGAGCTCCATTGAGGGTGGGCGGACCGGAGGAGCCCTGCGACGCCAGCGGCGTGGGGGCAAGCCATGGAGGTGCCTGAGCGGATATTGAACGGCGGTCGACGGAGATCGGCGGGGTCAGGGGTGGGGGCGGCGGCGCCGCTCCAAGCGGCGAGGATGTTAAGCCCAGGAGCTACCAAATCGGGCTTGAGAATGTGGGGGGTGCTTTGGCTTGGCCCACGGGAGGAGAAGCCGGCGACCTGCGGTGCACGGCGACAGTGGAAGGCGGTTCCGTTGAAGGAGAGGGCGGCGGAAGGGGCGGAGGAGTGGGCGGCATAGGCGGCGATTTGCTTTCCGGCGACGGAGGTGACGGAGATTCCGGGAAGAATGAAGCTGAAAGCAACGAGGTCAAGGCCGAGGCGGGAAGGTTCGACGACAATGATGCCGGAACCACCAGCCGCCCCCACGGCAGAGGCGGCGGCGCTAGCGCCGCCGGGGATGAGGTCGCAAAGCACAATCTTGCCCTCCACTTTGATTGGGTCGAGGGAGCCGAGATCGCAGAGGCCGGCTGCGGGCGAATCTGCCATCCGAGCGGCGTCTCCGTCGTCGGACTGGGCGTCTCCGGCGTAAATTAGCGGCGCCGCCTTCCGCGCTCCTAAGTACAGCGACGAACCTCCCAGCTCCGCCCCGTCCCCCAGCTGCACCGCCGCCGGAAACTCCCTGTCCACCGTGCTCGCTCCCACCGTAAGTACCCATGGCGCCGTATTCAGCACCGTTCCGGCCTGCGGACCTCCGTTCCCCGCCGCTGTTGATACTACCACCCCCCTCGCCATCGCTCCGAACGCTCCCACCGCCACCGGATCTTCATACAATTCCGCCCCTCCGTTCCCTCCAAGCGATATCGACACCACATCTACGCCGTCCTCCACCGCTTTCTCCATCGCTGCCAGTATATCCGCCCCCATACACCCCCCCACGCTCGCCCAGCACACCTTGTACATTGCCACCCTCGCTCGCCTGCATATCCCCCTCGCTGTCCCTTCCGCATACCCGTAAAAGCTCGCATTCCTCACCCTCGCTCCCGCCGCCGTCGAGCTTGTGTGCGTCCCGTGCCCTTGCACGTCCCTCGGCGACATGTGCTCCTCGAGGTCCGATCCCAACTCGCCACTGAAGAAATGCCGCGCCCCTATCAGCTTCCTGTTGCACAGTGACGGATCGAAATCCTTCCCCCCTACGCATTCTCCTTTCCACCGCCTCGGCACCTCCCCCAACCCTTCATCGCTGAAGCTTGCGCTTTCCGGCCATATCCCTGTGTCGAGCACGCCTATGATCACATCTTCGCCGTAGTTGGTATCGGACCATGGTCCGGCAGCGCTGTCCAATCCGATAAACTCAGGTGTGTACGTAGTCTGCAATCGAAAGAGCAAATCGGGAATGATTGCCAAGAATCCAGGAACGTTCCCAAGAGATACGGCTTGCTCTTCTGTCAGCCTGGCAGCGAATCCGTGAGAAACGACCTCGTAAGTGTATATGAGGTTTTTTGGATCAAATTGGCCGGATTGAGGATTGCGTAAAGACGCCAAGGTGGACATATACCAACTCCTGGGACTCTCAAAGACGGCAGGCATTTCGGAATGGGCAGTATGCACGATGTAAGTCCTCGTACGGGCAGACGTTTGTAAACTTGCAATCACGTGCACCAAAGAAGCGAGAACCCACAGCGCGGAATTCATATTCCGTCCAAAGTAGGATTTTGGGCAGGTTCGAAGTGAAGGAACAGACATGGTTAATCAAAGCCTAATACGCTATTCAGCTCCAAGTAATTCACAGAATTCCCCCTGGGGAACCATAATTTAAGTTCAATTCGCAGCTTCTATTTATTCGAGCTAGGAATTTCTGCGCAAGCTTTGGAACAGCAGATATGAAGCTTTATCTCAGATAATACACAGAAGGCAGCGAAGCAATTTCTGTTGGAAGAGCAGCTCTGAAACTGGCGCATTCACACATTGTCGCCACATAGATGGATCTTCCCGATAAAGCACTGCGGAGAGTGGCAGTAGTTAGCTAGCGGAGTGCCTCTAGAGGCTCCGTTCAAATGCGTTACGCGTCTCGCATGCCGGGAAGTCGGTGTGCATTGTGGATGCTACGTTGCATGTTGTAGAAGACATGCTGTTACGTTCAATAGAATTTTCGTCCCTCCACTCTCGGAAGATGGCACGACTAAATTTTATGGCCTCTTTTGAAGACCTCCAAGGGGCCTATGGGGTAGGGAAGGTGCATCGGGAGGCATACAAGCGATTGGCGCTATGCCAACCGATGCACCTTCCCTTCTGTCAAGGTCAGCTATGAGTAGGTGGACATTCTATAGGTCAGAAAAGCCTCAGGTGAACATTCTGTCGGTAAAATTGCATCGGGTAAATATTCTGTAGTAAAAACAGCGAGTAGCGACCTTGACGGAATGGTTTGAGAGTTTTCCTCTTGGGAAAGTCTTGTTGACTACGTTATTGAGTGTACTAAATGTGTGTTAGTATGTGTTACTTTGTGTTCGTGTGTGTTTTTGATTAATGTGGTTAGTGCTAACTGATGTAGTTAGTTAGTCTTTAGGGTTAGTGTAGGGTATGTAATGTTACTATACCCTAATGCATTGTCCCACTGTCTCCCCCCCTATTCTCTCCCTCCTCTCGTGCGATGGTGCTGCCTCTTCAACTTGCCTCAAAGTCACTCTGCTATCTCTCCCCTTTTGCTAGTCTATCCCCATTTCTCTAGATCTACCCTTACCCCCTTTTCTACACGTTTTCTTTCAACTCTGTGATTCAAAAGTACTATTTCCTATTTCTCATAGTTTTCTTTATTTTTGCATATCTGTATTGGCTTGCCTGTAGAAGATACGGGATACCTAGGAGATAAAGACCTCTGCTTACTCTAACATTCTCATGATGGAAGGGGAAGGCAAGTAGTTTATTTTCCTCTCTGCTACTCTCCCTTTGTCGATTCCGACGTGATAATAGCGGATGTTGAAGGCGTGGACTCAGTTTCGCTCTTTTTGAATCTCCCTGGTTTCTCCTTATTCGGATTGAAGATGTACTAAGTGCATCCGTTGTCTATGTTTGGAGGGTCCACGACCTTGCATGTGTGAATACAAATGCGAATAGACAGTCAATTTAGGCAAATAATAGTTATGTTGTGTTGATCTGTCGGTTTGCTATTATGTGTGCTTTCTAATATGAGAACATTTTAGCCTCCATAGCTTATTGGTTATTCATATTAAGATCTCCAGTGTTGAAATGATGCAGGTTTTTCCCTCTGCGCATTGGAACCTTTGGGGTTAGGTCATATGCTTCATACGAAGGTTTTAGTTCGCTTGTTTTAGGCGTTATTGTGATGCTGGCTACAAGGCTATTCACGTAATGCGAGATGTGCATGAAAGATGCATGTGTATCTAGGAGTTGTTGTATGTGCATGCATGATTTGAATGATTGTTTAAGGAAAATTATGTCTTTTGAGAAAGACATTTAAGCACTATTTCTCATGCGTTTGATGCGGAGAGTTGAGTAGAGGAAGATTGTGATGTTATTTGAGTGTTATTTATAGAATTTCTAATTTAAGTGTAGAATATTTTAAATGTTTTCTCTATATATGAGCAGAGAAACATTGTTGTTTGTTATGACGAAGATTTTATTTCAATGACAACATGTACAAGACAATCAATTTGCGTACTTGCAACATATCATAGCACAGTTTTAGCCTGGGGCGCCAACTCCCTTGAGTAAGAAAATCTATCAAAATCTTGAGTATGAGATGAATTTAACAATTTGCCATGAGAAGAAATTGTTCAAATCAACGTGGTTGTATTCTACACTAAAAGAGCTTCAAACATGTCTTTACACCTTGAAATTTGTAACATATGAAAAAGTTACATTAATTTGAAAGGAGATGGATTTTCATATTTTAGTGTATTTTTTGTTTTACCCCCCCTCATCCAAAAGACCCCCCCCCCCCCTTCCCTTGGGCCTCCCATATTATGAAAAATATGCACAAATCTTAAAATCTTGCATATTTTTCAATATACCTTATATTTTGTGGGAGGGGGGACATGAAATTTTCATATTTTTCCCTTGCATATTTGAAATTTTTTAAGGAAATCCATGCATATTATATATGGACCTTGTCCCTCCATACCTTGGATTTTAGACGAGGATAGTAACATATTACATATTGAGTTGGCACGCCAGGGCCTCTCCTTGCCCAATTCGGATAATCATGATACATGGAAGGTAGACTCATGGGCATGTCATAAATACTACCTTCATTGAAGTGTGGACTAATTAACCTGTAAGAAAATAATACAACGTCTGTGCTCAACAGATAACAGGATCTCGTACGCAAGAGAGAAAACCAGATAGTATGGAGAATCAAAAATTTGATTACTGTAGAACTGGTACAATAGATGGTGCTGCCTCCCAACCGTGCGCTCCTGTGAAAGAAGCTTCGATGGCGAGCTGGAAACAGTAGAGGACGGAGGCTGGATGCTAAGGAATCAGGGTTGCTATAGCCAGTGATGAAATGGGCTTCACGGGCTTGCTCTTATATAGCCACCAGTCGTAGTCGGTTAGGCCCAATATGGTGACTGACCCAGTCCGCCCAAAACGGTCGACTGGGGGTCGGTCCCGAAATAGGCCACCGACCACACGATAGAACCGATGCGCAAAATAGAGCAACTGACCTATGGTCGCCGTTCGGCCCACAGCCATCCGGGATCATCTAGGACTCCAAACGGGCCCCGCAACCCGAGAGTGGGCTGCCCTGGGAAAAGCTCTGTCTACCCTCAGTGCGGTCAGTCATGGGATGCCTTCCCGCACTTGCATGTAGCCTAGTTGGTGGTGTGCCAACTCTATCTGAAGCTGTCCAGCCATCAGGCCACACATGGCCCCTATCTGGTGTCCAAACCAAGACCTACCAGATAACCGAGCTACTCAAATGCCCGCAAGTGAACTTACTTTTTCGGCCCAATGCCAAGTCGATGAAGATGCCTCTCCAGCAAGTCTCTTCCAAGAGCCTTTGTGAAGATGTCTGCAGCATTCTCTATAGTCGGATAGTACACCAAGTCGACCTCTCCATCCATGATGAGCTCGCGTACAAAGTGATATTGAATCTCAATGTGTTTTGTGCGAGCGTGGAACACTGGGTTCTTTGCAATCGCCATGCAACTCTGATTGTCACATGATAACTACGTAGGCTTGTTCTGCACTGCACCCATGTCCCCCAAAATCCTCCTCAACCACACTGCCTCGCAAGAAACAAAGCTTGCAGATTTGTACTCGGCCTCGGTAGAAGAAAGTGCAACTGTGGGTTGCTTCTTGCTGACCCATGACACAACTCCAGATCCAAGTGAGAAACAATAACCTGTCACTGATCTCCTGCTGTCCACGTCTCCTGCCCAATCCGAGTCACAGAATCTGGTCAAGATGTTGCCCTTGGTATAGGTGATGCCATAATCAAGTGTGCCTTTGATGTATTTCAACACCCGCATCCCTGCCCTCCAATGGTTCTCCCGGGGCTTATTGGAAAACCTGCTTAGTACACCAGTCGCAAAACTGATGTCCGACCGTGTGTTGCATAGGTAAATCAAGCTACCCACAAGCCTTCTATACTTCGCTTCGTCCACCAGTGGTGATGAATCCTCGTTTGAGAGCTTTGCGTCAACCTCCATAGGGTTACCAACTGTCTTGCACTCAGCCATGCCAAATGCCTTCAGTATCTCTCCAGCATACTTCAGGTGTGAAACGAAGATCTGTTTCGGCTCCTGCCAAACTTCAATCCCCAAACAGAAATGCATCAGTCCAAGGTCTATCATTTCAAACTCTCTTCCTAGCAAATGTTGCGAGATCTTCTCTTCATGGTTCCCTGTTATGACAAGGTCGTCCGCATAAAGGACCACGATCATACACCTGCCTCCTTCTCTGAAGATATACAAATTTGCATCAGATGGGCTCCTCCTGAACCCGTTTTGCAGAAAGTAGGCATCAATTCGCTGGTACCACGCTCGTGGGGCCTGTTTCAGCCCGTAAAGTGCCTTCTTCAGTTTGCAGACTTTACCTTCTGAACATGGGATCTCAAAACCTAGTGGTTGTTCCACGTATACTTCCTTGAGATCTCCATTCAGAAAGGCGGATTTCACATCCATCTGAAACACGGGCCAACTTCCCTAGGCAGCTAAAGCCAAAACACTGCAAATTGTGGTTAGTCGAGCTGTGGGAGCAAAAGTATCTTGATAATCAAAACCATGTACCTGTGCAAATCCTTTTGCCACAAGCCGAGCCTTGTACTTATCCAACGTGCCATCGGACTTGTTCTTGGTCTTGTACACCCACTTGGTTCTGATTACCTTGCGTTTTGGTGGTCGATCCACAAGGTCCCAAGTGTTGTTCTTCATTATGGAGCCATACTCCGACTGCATAGCCTCCATCCACCTATCATCGCCCTGTGCCTCTTCAAGACACTTGGGTTCATCAGTATGGATCACTTCTGTCATCAAAGCATAGTTGACCAAGTGTTCCTGCGCCCTTCTTTGCTCCTCTAATCTCTTGGACTGGTGGTGTTCGGATGGTTCCTCCTCAATGGCTGGAGGTTCTCTGCTGTCCAAAAGCTGCTTTACCCACTTCGGGAATGGCCGTTGCCGTTGTGGTTCTGCAGGTTGTTCTTCCTCTTCTTTGTCTTGAATCCTCCCAAGCACCGTTGGGGGAGTTCGGTCTGCTGTTGGTGGCTGTACTGGATGGATATCCTGGTCCTGGTTGTCTAGGAAGGAAGCATCCTCCTCCAATTGATGCGGCTGTTCTGAGAAGACCACATCGCGACTTACAATTACCTTCTTGGTAACAAGGTTATAGAGACGGTAACCCTTCGCCTCTTCACTGTAGCCCAAGAAAATACATTTTCGACTCTTCGGTTCCCACTTGGTCCTGTTAGCATCAGGGACATGCACAAAACAGTCACTTCCAAAAACTCTGAAATGTGCAGCTGAAGGTTTCTTACCAGAAAAGGCCTGCAGTGGAGTCATCCCATTCACAGCCTTCATGTAGCTACGATTGAGAATGTAAACTAGAGTGTTACATGCTTCAGCCCAGAAAGTCTTTGGCAAATCTTTCCCTTTCATCATACTCCGGCCCATTTCGCAGATGACGTGCATCTTGCGTTCTGCTACATTTTGCTGTGATGTATGTGGCGGGGGTTTCTGCCTCTTGATTCTGTGACTTTTGCAGTAACTTTCGAATTCAGTTGATGTGAACTCTCCACCTCTGTCTGATCTCAACTTCTTCACCTTCCTCCCCGTTTCTTTCTCGACCATTACATTCCATTCCTTGAACCTACTAAAAGCCTCGTCTTTAGTCTTCAGGAAGTATATCCATATCCTTCTACTGTAGTCGTCGATCAGCATCATGAAGCAGTAGGAACCACCCAAAGCTTCCGTCTCCATCTTTCCGTAGAGATCCGTGTGAACGAGCTCTAGAGGAGCCTTTGCCCTGCTGGCCTCTTTAGGAAAGGGATGCCGATGCTGCTTGCCCATCATGCAAGCTTCACATACATCGGGCAGATCTGAAATTTCTGGTAGGTCTGCAATCATTCCACTTTTATGCCTCTCCTTCAAAGAACTAAGGTTTAGATGACCAAACCTCTCATGCCACAGCTTAGTGTTCTTCACATCCACTCGAGCACTGAAAGCTGAGAGTTCGTAAATGTTGTTGCGCCGTGTACCTTTACCAACGACCTTCCCTTGAAGATCCAGAATCTGTGCACCATTCTTATCGAATTGAACTTTGAGGTCCCGATCCGTGATCGCAGAAACAGACAGCAAGTTCCTCTTGATATCTGCACATAAAGAACATCGGACAACTGTTTTACAACTCCATCTGACTTGAGAGCAATCGTACCTTTTTCTTTTGCTGGACCTTTTGCATCATTGCCGACTGCTACCAGGATGTCATTCCCTACCGGCTGTAGAGAGGTATACCAATCCTTCTGACTGGTCATGTGGTGTGATGCACCACTGTCAATGATCTAAGGTTCATCTGCAGGTACATGAACTGCCTCCGTGCAAATCTCCTCAATTGCTACGAACAGCTCTACTGGTACTGCTTGCGCGTTGTTGCTGGACTCTTTCCTTACTCCGTTCTTCTCATCTGCAATCTTCTTTCGGCACTCATTCTGCTTGTGCCCTGCCTTGTTGCAATAGAAGCACTTGATCTTCTTCTTTCTCTTTTTATCATCAGAAGAAGATGGGTTACTAGAGTCCTTACCCTTACCTTTCTTTGATCCGGTCCAGAAAGCCGAATCTTCTCCAGTCCTCGTCTTTTGACGCATCTCCTCCTCCAGAAGCATCGCACTGAAATCCTCAAAGTTGAGGGGTGAATTTCTGTTCTGCGTATTCAGCGCCATAACAAGATCGTCGTACTTTTGTGGGAGAATCCATATGCACCTTCGTGCTAGATTCTCATTGGTGATGGTGATGCCAATCGCAGTCATCTGATCGCGCAGATTCTTCACCCTAGTGATGAACTACTTTGCCGCTTCAGACTCAGACAGTTTTTCATTCGCGTGTTGAGTCTCCAGATTTTGAATCCGCGTCTGATTCGTGGTCTCGTACTGATTTTCAAGACCGTCCATGCCTCCTCCGCTGTGGTGACATGTTGAATTAACGCCATGACGGAATCACTTACACTGCACACAATAGAACACAGAGCATCTGCATTTCTTCTTATCCACGCGAGAATCTCATCCGCAGTTGGTACTATCTATTGTCCTGCATTGGCTGGATCCGGTCTCACAACCGACCTCACGTCCACCCCAGTAGCAGTGTCCCAAAGCTTGTATGCGCTTAGGATGGTCTTCATCTTGAACTTCCAAAGTGGATAATTAGAGCCGTCCAACTTTTCGCTTTGACCGAACGGTGGGATTCGTAGTCTTGTGGGTTGGGCCATCTCTCACAATCTGCTCGCAAACAGAAACACACTACCAAATCTTCTTGCTAGAGTCCAGGCTCTGATACCATGTAAGAAAATAATACAACGTCTGTGCTCAAAAAATAACAGGATCTCGTACGCAAGAGAGAAAACCAAATAGTATGGAGAATAAAAAATTTGATTACTGTAGAACTGATACAATAGATGGCGCTGCCTCCCAACCGTGCACTCCTGTGAAAGAAGCTTCGATGGCGAGATGAAAACGGTAGAGGACGGAGGCTGGATGCTAAGGAATCAGGGTTGCTGTAGCCAGTGATGAAATGGGCTTCACGGGCTTGCTCTTATATAGCCACCAGTTGTAGTTGGTTAGGCCCAATATGGTGACCGACCCAATCTGCCCAAAACGGTCGACTGGGGGTCGGTCCCGAAATAGGCCACCGACCACACGATAGAACCGGTGCGCAAAATAGAGCAACTAACCTATGGTTTTCCATTCGGCCCACAGCCATCCGGGATCATTTGGGACTCCAAACGGGCCCCGCAACCCGAGAGTGGGCTGCCCTGGGAAAAGCTCTGTCTACCCTCAGTGCGGTCAGTCATGGGATGCCTTCCCATACTTGCATGTAGCGTAGTTGGCGGTGTGCCAACTCTATCTAAAGCCGTCCAACCATCAGGCCACACATGGCCACGATCTGGTGTCCAAACCAGGACCTACCGGATAACCGAGCTACTCAAATGCCTTCTCCTCATATGGGGGGTTGACAAGTAGAGTTAGCTGGTTCCCGCGTAGTTACATAAGAGTGGAGCATTGATATCTAACATAACCAAAGATTGCTAACGTGTGTGTAACCAATGGCTCGACACATGGTCCTATGCATTACGGTCATTACCAGCTCTGCTGTCTTCAACGATTTATGTGCATGTGCAGTATCATGCCTCAACTTCTTGCCAACATAAGATATGATTGGCTTGAAACCTAGCACACCCTCTATCTTAACTTGATACACTTAAATTCTTCCACTTCCCTGCAACTTCTTCAAGAATTGTTAATGCAACTAGTGGGAAGTGTATCATTGTAGAGCACATGTCGGTAAACTTCGTGCATAGATCTATTTGTGCCTTATCGTCTTGACTTCTCAGGTCAATCCTTTCTAAGGAACCACTAGCAATCTAGGTATACTATTGGCTGGAGGCATTCGATAGTCTACATTTGTTGCCCCTTTCTCAGTCTCCTTTTTGTTTTTTCTATGAATGGCAATGGGATTCTTGTTGGAATATGAAGCCAAAGTGAGTCAAAAGTGAGTGTACTAGGTGTCTAGGGTGTGTTTTATAGTCTAGTGAGTCCTAGATATGCCACGTGTCATATTGGGAGTTATCCCATATACACTATGGCTTTCTATAGTCTAGTGTCACACTATATAGTGTTGTACTTGTCTTGAGTCTTTTAATATCAGTCAACATCAAGCTATCTACATGTGAGTATTTTGGTTATCATTGCCTAGCACTTGTTCTTTCATTTTCCTTTCCATTTTGCTTTTCATTATGATTTCCACATTTCCATTCTGTTCCTAGCTAGCTACTAGATCTCTTCATATGGTATCAGAGCCATGTTCCTAGCCCTGCTCTCTCTTTCCCTTTCCCTTCCAAGAGGTTGAGGTGAGGGAGGCCAATGAAGCTACTCTAACTCCTCCTCCTTGGAAGGCTACCCTCTTCCCTCCTTCCTTGAGCTTTCTTCTCCATGCCATGATTTGCCACCTCTCTTCTTCTTCCTTCAGCTACATCTTTCAGTGACCTGCGGACGATGTGATGCTTCTATCCGGAGCTAGAAGCAGAATCACGGCTTTGTGTCTTCAGCAAAGTTGTAGAGGACCTTGAGTACTACAAATTTTGTTTTTACATCATTGTAATCTGAGTTTACAGCCCTTGCAAGAAGTGACAAAATTTGTTTCTGTGCACGAATTTTGTTCTTGAGCTCAATGATTTGACAGCCCAAGCATGATGCAACCAGCTCAACGTGGAGCTGTCCATCCTCCTCATCGTTGACCTCTGCTCCAGCCTGCCATTTGCTCCTTCTGCCCGACATTCTCTTGGAGCTGCTGCCCGCAAGTTCGTGCCCGTATTCTATTCGTCATTCTCTTGGAGCTGCTATTCACGCTGCCTCTATCTTCTCTGCCCGTCACTTGATGTGAGCTCTTGACATTACATTGCGGTGACTCCTTCACGTGACTACTCCAAACTTTGGTGCAGACTTCCTTTGACACACTCCACTACTACAGTGATCTCTCTGATTAGTGTATTACATCGAGCTTGATGTAGACCACTCTACATCAACAAGTGACTTCTTCAACATTGCTTATTTGATCGGTGCCTGACGGTACTTCGCATTGATTGACTTCCCGATTGGTCGTGATACCTGAGGCTTCTACTTCGACATTGGTGACTCACCTTCCTGCATTTTGAGAGTCATCATGTAATTGCTCCATGTAGCTACCCATGGACTTCACCGACATATTTTGAGGCATTCCTGCCTAGCGCTTCATTGACATTGTCATTGACTCGCAGGGATGTGCACACATGTGCATTAGCTACTTGGAGGAAATCTCTTTCACAAAGAGATTTTTTTATTTATTACTACACGCTTGATGTATTACTCAATTCTCCAAGTCTCTCACTCTCTCTCTTTGAAGGAGTGGTTGGCAGCTGCCA
This sequence comes from Dipteris shenzhenensis, assembly GCF_047967505.1. Taxonomy (NCBI): domain Eukaryota; kingdom Viridiplantae; phylum Streptophyta; class Polypodiopsida; order Gleicheniales; family Dipteridaceae; genus Dipteris; species Dipteris shenzhenensis. Next base: position 46,437,573 of record NC_141609.1, on the reverse strand, counting down.
TGAGGAAAGTAGAGGTATAGATCTAATTCACACAACAATCATTACGTAAGCACTCGACCGGTTATGCTACCACAAGGAAAGTAGAGGTATAGATCTAATTCACATAACAATCATTACGTAAGCACTCGATCAGCTATGCTACCACGACAATGTGTACATACAAAAACCAATGCAAAAGCAATTAAGTAATTCACACGCCAATTTTAATGCATTACGTTAACACTCGACAATCATTACAAAAATAAAAGCTAAGGAAATTATGTAATTAACACAACAATCATTGCTATGGTATGATGAAAGCGAAAATCAAATTGTAGTACAAACACATAGAATATACGCAACACAATTTCTTTACAAATAAAATTGAAATCTACGCACACATGTTAACATGAATTCCTAATAGATAATTATAGCATGGACCCTACAAGCAATAGCACAGCTCATATAAGTGATTGAGGTGCATGCAAAATGTAGGCCAACCGTAATTGGTCCAAGAAACCCTATCAAAGGAGGATAGGCTATAAAAGATGAAACTGGAAAACATATAACATCAATCATGATTCAATCAACCAAGATGATCTAGATCAACGATTGTGTGATCACACATCTGGTTAGGAAGGTAATCGTCGAGATGAATCCCAGCTAGCCGAAGCGAGCTATCATCTGGACAATAACTGGCTCTATTGATAGCTATATACAATATGTATGAATATATATGATACTAGACCAAAGTGAGGTAAATCTTACTAGATTTACCTACCTAATGAGTACCTAATAGCATGTCACTCGAGGCGAGATGAACCCAACCAGCCAAAGCGAGCCCCAAGTGAGAGAAATCATATGCACACACACACACAAGCAAGGAAATATAGACATAATACATATTCCTCTCTTGCTTGCTCTCTCTCTTTCTCCCTCTCTCAGCTAGGGCGAGGTGCATTCGGCTGGTCGAAGCGAGCCATCACCCGGCCCTGATGACTGAAAACAAAAACAAGGCCAAAAGCTCACCAAAAGGGAACTGTGGGAATTGCGGGGAACAACGGGAAACAGTGGGAGAAATCAATGAAAATGACGGCCAAACTGTGCTTTTATGGTGTATTCTATCTAATGCATGCATGCAACGTCGTATGATGTGACCTACTGGTCGGTGTAATGCTACACTAGTCGGTATGACAATATTACACTAGACGGTAAGAGTTGTCACCATGCGGTGGTATTTCACCATGTGGTGTTGCACCACACCGTGTGGTATTTTTGTACATTACTGCACGGTGTGGTGTTTTACCATGCTTATTTTCCCGATCAATCAGTACGCTTTGACTGGTTTTAAAAAATGCGGTGTTTGCATTTTGAACGTTTCCAAACGTTTTAAAAATGAAAAGAATTCTCTTCTCTTTAAAAAAATGTCCTAGAAACATCCTAGAATATGTCCAATGTCATTCAAGAGGCTTGTAAGTGATGATCCATTGTTATATGATGTGACTTTCCAAAAATGTGTACACTTCTTTACAACATTTGAGGAGTTTAGATGGACTGACATTGTTTGTGAAGTAGCACTTTATGAAAGAAGATACAAGGATGATGATGAAAAGAAGTAGATGCTCTCTAGAAACAGATTCCTTAAAAGGTGCAGGTTTGACCCCATTGATGTGGGCAACACTTCTGTGAAGCATCCAAAATTTTATTCAAAGATGAGTTGAAGTATATAATGATATCCGTTAGGCGCAATTATAAGATATCTTTTGAAAAGAAGAAGAAGTCAACTCTTTTGGAGGTTTTTATTAAAGCAAGAGAGTCATGGTTTTGGTGTGGGAAGCCACTACCCTCAAAGGGTAAGAGACCCAATGTGGAGTTCTTAGGAAATGGGGCACAATTTTATAGGTGCTTAATAGATGTCATAAATGAGGAAGAAGGTGTTAGTAGGTGTTGATGTAAAATCCTAGTTGTGTTAGTGTTAGTGGAGTAAGCACTAGTGTATAATCATGCTCCTCCTTAAGTCCCATATTTTCTTTGAGTGGGACTTTTATTGGATTCTCTTTAGACTATGTCTTTGACATGCCATGTTTGAACATCCGGAGTTGTGCATGACTTTTTTCTTGCTTCTCTGTATAGGAGTTCTTTTGCAATACATTTTTATGAATTATATTTCATTGATTTCTTTGCTTGGAGGTTTCTTTAATCCCAATCTCTATTTACCTGAGCCATCAAACTTAGAGGAGTCTGAAATACACCATACAAACTCCTAAAATGAGGACTATGGCTAAAGAGGTTTAGAGCATATTGGTTCTAGGAAATTTCTCTAAACTAAAATTGATTTTACATTATAAAAGCTCAAATGGTTAATTGGGTACTATTGTTAAGCATAAAAAAGAAGAAGAATAAGAAGAGATAAAAAGAGGAGGGAGAGTTGGAGTTAGCTAATGATGGGTTAGTAAAGGAAAGTGAAAAAAGATTTGAGGATCACAAGAAACTCATCCAAACCCATTTTGACTTCATCAAATTCACCCTGCAATCAAACTCATCCCTTGGAGCTATTGGTGTAGGGCCACTTGTTGTTCTATATGTGGAGTAGTACCTTGGGATACCAGTGGGGTTGATGTATCTTTGACTGCCCCATGACCTTGTATGAAGTGATTAGGTTGTGTTCCATTTGTTGGTGAATATTTTCTTTCGATGTTAGCAACATTTTGTAAAGGTCTTTGGTATCATCCACTGTAGCAGGTTCTTGTGGATATTCTCCATTTTTAGGAGTAAATTCTTGTGGGTTTACTGCTACAAAGTTGGATAGAATGCCACACTAAGGTTCTTGTGTGAATTCCACTATGTCTATTGTGGTTGGTGTGACAGATTCTTGTGTAGCTGAAATGAAACTTGATGCCAAATCTCTTAGTAAGGAAGGTCCTTGTGTGGCTCTTAAAGTAGATTCTATTCTTGCCTTAATAGGTTCTTGTGTTACTATCTCTTTTTTGGACGTAGGTTCTTGTGTAATTGCCATTTGCCTTGAAGATGCTACAGTGAATTCAACAGCGTTTTAACACACTATTGGTCGAGTAGGTTGTGTGAGTAGCCAATAGGAAATAGAGGATGTTCTTTTCTTATGAACCTCTTGTATTGGTACTTTTCCTTTGTTCTTGAAATCAGGTTCTTGTGGTTCTACTTTTTCAAGGCAAGTCCTTGTGGTTTTGCTCTCCAATTCTTGCCTTGATTTTTCATAGTCGGTAGGCTTGAAATTGATGATTGCCTCTCATTTGTTGTTGATTATGATTTTAGAGGCTTTGGTCTCCATTTTTTCTTCTTCTTATTGAGCACATTGGCGTTGCTACTCGATGGAGGTGATGTTACACCTAATACCTTGGGTACCCAAATCTAAGTGTTTCCAAGGTAATGTCCATGGGCCACTGTAGTCGTACGGGAACCCAATGGTATTTTATCTTCCTTGTTGGATGGATTCCTTTTGTTCTTTGATGTCTAGGTTTCTGAGAGTATGTAAGCATGACTAGTTTCACTGCTGCTGTTGTGGAAACTTTGTTTTATCTTGTTTCTCAGTGTGAGAATCTTGGATGTGTTCTTGGACTCGCAAAGAGCTACGAACATATCCCATACTTCTTTTGATGTCTTGACTGTGTTGAGTTGTCCTAGTATGATATCTTGCACATTTTTCTTGATTAAATGATATGCATATTTGTCTTTCTTGTCCCATTCTGCCTATGCTCGGGAAATGGCAAGATTTTGTATGAGTGCGGTCACTGTTGGTGCAGCTGTAGATCCCACTGTAGATTCGATTGCTAGTGCTGCGGTGGCTATAGGTGGACTAGAGCTACTACTAGTTGGATCGTCCAATGGTCTCGGTGTAGACCCATCGACATAATCCCATTTGTCTTGAAGTACAAGAATGGTGTCCATTCGGTATTTCCATGTGCCATAGTTGGAGTTTTCTATCTTAGCAGATGCCTCCAAATTGAGGTTGCTAGTCATAGATATGGTGCAAGAAATGTACTCAAAGTGCCTATGAAATCACTATCTGAATCAACTACAATACACTGACTGTATCAACTGAAGTCTGAACTCTCGGTGAAGATAGAACGGCAACATATAGTCCAATATGTTACAAGGCTTGTGGCAAATGATGCTGGGAGTAGCCAAGAGGCTTTACAAGGCTTGAAACAATGTACACGATGCTAAAAAATAGCCAAATAGGCTTTACAATGATGGCATGTGTGTGTAATATCAAATCATGTGCAATCTTCCTTTAGATTAGTCGGTCAATGCCTCTGAACACTTTGAAGTCTGCTCATTGAACTTTGGAACATCAGACTTCAAGAAATGTGATGATGTGAAACCACATGTGAGCGAAGGGACTGACTCCGAGTAGGAACTATATAGGAAAATTTGGGCATGGATTCGATTGTCTTTTGTGGATTATCTCCTATAAGGATGATCTAAGCCTTTGATTCATGGCCACAGTTGTTGTAGAAGGTCACGTAAATAGTTGGCGTCTTGCATGTGAGCTGAGCTTGTAACATTGCAAGAGTGAATCTCTATCCTCTCTCTCGGCAATCAAAGATCTCTCATGAAATCTTGAAAGAGATGAATGCTCACAAAACTCCGTGGTCACTAAATTCTCACTTTCATTCTCAATGGAAACCTCTCTCAAGGAATTCAAGAATCTCTCTCTCTCTCTCTCTCTCTCTCTCTCTCTCTCTCAATCACACTATCAAAGTAGAGTAGAGACCTATAACTCACACTGACAGAATGAGTAGGATTCAACAGAAATTCCCATAAAGAACTCTTGATGATCGGAATTTTTCTCTTACGGAAGAGAATTCTCAATCTCTCAATCTCTCACACTCTCTCATGTGGATCACAATGCCTCAACGGAGGGCAAGGGATCTCTGATACCATGACAAAATATGAAGAACGGAGAGGAGAAGAGTGGAGATGAGGAGAGAGGGAACAACAAGAGAGTGCAACACAAATAACTATCTATACAGCCAATTTAGTTGAAAATGTGAAATATATACAAACCCTTTTAGGGTTAAGATTAGGGTATCTAACCATTTCCTTTATAGAACTCTATTAGGTTAGTGCTATGCACATATCAAACATAAGATTTTGAGATGGTTCCTCAACACTATTGTGCCTCGGTGAGGCAATTTTTCTCAATGACAAGGTTTGGGTATTCACCCTAACCTTTGGGGTTCATAGGTTTCCTATGAGTCATGACACATGTCAATGCTACCCAAGTGTTATCCCCTCCTTTTGGTGGTTGATTGAATTGGTTACCGGGGCTCATGGAGTATGACTAGAAGAGGGTGAGGTGGAAAAGTTGGCTATGTCCTCATCGGATCCATTTGGGATATTCACCTTGTCTGAATCTTTTCCCACCTTAACCACACCCTTGTTGTTTACCTCTCTAATCTGGGATATACTAGCCTTATCTCTTTTGGCCTACTTATAGAGTTCCTTGCTGAGTGCCTTAGCTTGGGCCCTTATAATTACATTCAAGAAAAAGAAGAGAACATAGAATTCACAAAAGGCACTATGAGGAAACAAGAGAGAAATCCAAAGAGGAGAAGGAAAGCTTGTATTCTAATATGTGCAACCAACAAGTGAAGATCAAAGTCAATTATTTAGCCTTTTATACATGCATTCTTTTGAAGGGAGGGCCAACCCTATTCCTTTATACCACTCTCTTTCCTCATTCTTTTACAACCATCTTGGGCCAATTCGGCTCCAAGGGATAATACCAGCTCTACGAACTTACCACAATCCATTAAATGACATTGCCAACTAATGTAGTTAACCTTCATCCACTCTGCAACGTACTACCAAGAAGTGATGATCCTATACTTGAAAGCAATCTGCTAGTCAATATCTTGGTAGATAGTGAATCCCCTAAGATGGCTACCCTAAACCCTAAACCCTAAACCCTAAACCCTCAAGAATTGAAACTTGATAAAATACATCAGGCCCTGTGGATATAGGCTATAATAGTGTTGAAGAATCAAAGAGGAAGTTGAACATCTTAAGGCAAGAGGAGCTTGAGAAATAGAATGCCCAAGACACACTACATAGCATTCGTGAAGCTATACGGCTAGAAACTTCTATGTCAAAAGAGCATACAACAATAAACTCTCTTCAACAAACACAAATTACAAAGAAAAAGAAATGTCACAACATTGCTTGCACTAAATATTTAAAAATAATACAAGATTCTCCTCGACATGCTTGCAAATGTTGCAACACTTTGACATTTCGTTCAAAGCTAAAGAGAATAACACCATGTATGGCTACTTTCTTACGACACAATCATATCATTGAAGATGAAGTGCATTCCAAAGAAAAAATCTTGTGCTCAATTTGCTACAAATATATTAAGAGGAAAGAAGTGCCAATGTTCCGCCATACGAACATGCCCCTTCCAAAGAAAACAAAGTACTCAAGTAGTCGTGATTATATCAAAGCATGTCTTTTTTCAATACAAATCCCATTTGCCCAAGTCCATGAGCTCACCTTTGACAACTAGTATGGCTTGAAGGGAAGCATTGTAAACGTTTTTGCAGATGTTGAACGAGCTCAACGTGTGCATCCAAGGTTCCTTACAGATGGCGCAATGACCATGGTTGGTATCAAGAGAAGCTTGAATATACACATCATTACATGAGCGGGTTAGTAAGGCCCACTCTTACTATGTGTGCATTGAATGAGCTTCTAATTAATCCACTATACAAACAAGAACACGTAACATTAAATCACGCATGGGCCAACCAGGTCGATGCACTCTAGCAAGAGCAAGTGGGAGAGAAATCACCAACAAGCACATTGCATAATGATGCAAATTACAACATAGAGACCAATACGCTAGTGCACGGCATTTACACTAGCCAACAAGTCATTGAATTTGAAGATAAAACAATAGTTGTGGCTCCTTCTGAAGGCTTTTCACCTCTAAGCATCGTCAAGGACAAACATTGTGAGGAGCCGGCATTCCCTACACTCTTCTATGGGCACTCGCACATTTACAACATGCCACCTTGAACTTCATACCAAGACATTGCGCAATGGGAGCTCACAAACAAAGACCTCTGCTTCACATTCTCCATTGAAAACCTTTTCTTCGAAACCATGAAAGTGTTGGTACAGCAAAATTTATCATCGACTTGGATACATATGTGTAAAGCGAAATTGCGAGGACAAACTATAAAAGCAAAAGATGCATTGGAGAACAAAGCTATAGAAAAAAAATTTCATTTGAATATTGGGTACTGTGACTTCGCTTCCATGTGCACATCAATTGACTACAAGATGAAGTTGCAAAAAAATCTATTTGCCATGGTCCGCCACTTGGCCCCCCAACTTTCTTCATTACTTTCTCAGCAGCTGAGAGGTTATGGAAACCTTTGCTGGAGTGCTTGCAAAGCCTTACAAATGAGCCAATGGGCGATGTATATGCATCTTCTTTTGCACAAACACGAAACTTAATATGTAAACATCTGCTAACTTCAGCTCAGTATTATGTGCAAAGGTCCCAAGCTATTAATTGTTTATTAAAACAAGATCCATCTATCATAGGCAAACTAATGGACTTCTTCTTTGTGACACTTAGTTTCAAAATCATGGGAGTCAACATGATCATGGCTTACTTTGGATTAAAGGATCACCTACATGTGGTACATCAACAAATGCAGAAATAGAAGAGTTCATGGATAAATATATATCTTGTGACATATCAAAGCTTGACCTTCACCTCTTGTCAATATTTCTTGACCTTTTTCTACATATCATGCATTTTAAGCATATCAAGCACATACATTAACCTTGGGTAATAAAGAGAGCAAGACATCTACCTGGCCAACCATGCCACTCTTGGATTTGTAAAATATAGAAAGACATGAAACTAAGTTTACATAGATGCACATCTCTGGAAAAAGAAACCTTGCTCTCTAAGAGATTATCCTTAGGTTACAATGACAAGACATGGATATATAACTAGCATGACAATTGTAATTAAAGACACCCACTATGAACAAAATGATTATGGATTGATCTTTGAAAACAAAAAGATTATGCATTGAAGATAGTTAAATGTCTATAGAAACACAAAAATAAAAGGTGCATCTCCTAAGGCATGGGTGTATCTTATTGTTATGATAGCCAAGCACATAGTTGACCTTAATATTATTGGACCCCTTAGGTTTTAGTAGTTGTACCTTGTCGCGTATACATTGTAGGACATTAAAAAAACCTCCATCTCCTTCCATGGGACCCTCTCTCACATCTTACTACAACTCTTGCTGCTACTCTTATTTTGGACCAATGTGTTTCCCAACATTTAAGCCACGTGTATTGAAAGATAAAAGAAAGAATCCAAACATAATCACTATGCCATTAAATTACCTGCATTCTGTGTTGAAAACATACATAAATCATGCTCCCTCATCGCCTCATCTCTTGAATTTCAATTTGAGAAATATGTCACACAATTGCTTTAATATCCATGGATAATGCTTTGATTCTCAGAGAATCATTGATGTAAACATATAAAAACTAACAAGCCTTTGATTCTTATAAGCAAAAGCCCCTTGGCATGTAGATGCTTTATTTTCAATGTAAAAGCATTGATCATAGTGCAATATTTGGCGTGCCAATAATGTACACGATAAATTATTAATTTGCACTTGGCCACCTTTATCCAATTTATAATGATTGACACATTGGCATGGTGGTGTAATTTATTTATTGATCTTAGCAAAGTTTCTTGATTTTCCTTCTAAATAGAGATGTTCCTAGTTCTCACCAATCTGAGTAGATTTTCTTGATTTTACTTCTAAACAATTTATGTTCTCATTACGTTTTCTCAACTACTATTCACTTTCCCCTAAGGAAATGAGGGCTTGTTGAACTATGAACTGTTAGATATCAATGCTCCACTCTCATGTAACTACGTGGGAACCAGTTAACTCTACTTGTAAGCCCCCCATATGAGGAGAAGGCATTTGAGTAGCTCGGTTATCCGGTAGGTCCTGGTTTGGACACCAGATGGGGGCCATGTGTGGCCTGATGGCTGGAGGGCTTTAGATAGAGTTGGCACACTGCCAACTAGCTACATGCAAAAGTGGGAAGGCATCCCTTGACTGATTGCACTGAGGGTAGACAGAGCATTTCTCGGGGCAGCCCACTCTCGGGTTGCGGGGCCCGTTTGGAGCCTCAGATGATCTCGGATGGCTCTGGGCCAAACGGAGACCGTAGGTTACTTGCTTTGTCTTGCACACCGGTTCTATCGTATGGTCAGTGGCCCGACCCCCAGTCGACTGTTTTGGGCAGACTGGGTCGGTCACCCAATTGAGCCTAATCGACTATGACTGGTCTCTATATAAGAGCAATCCCGTGAAGCCCATTTCATCACTGGCTATAGCAACCCTGATTCCTTAGCATCCAGCCTCCGTCTTCTACTGTTTCCAGCATGCCATCGAATCTTCTTTCATAGGAGCGCATGGTTGGGAGGCAGCGCCATCTATTGTATCAGTTCTATAGTAATCAAATTTTTGATTCTCCATACTATCTTGTTTTCTCTCTTGCGTACGAGATCCTGTTATCTGTTGAGCACAGACGTTGTATTATTTTCTTACATGGTATCAGAGCCTGGACTCTAGCAAGAAGATTTGGTAGTGTGTTTTCTGTTTGCGAGTAGATTGTGAGAGATGGCCCAGCCCGCAAGACTGTGAATCCCACCGTTCGGTGAAAGCAGAAAGTTGGATGGTTCTAACTATCCACTCTGGAAGTTCAAGATGAAGACCATCCTAAGCGCATACGAGCTTTGGGACACTGCTACTGGGGTGGACGTGAGGCCGATTGCGAGACCGGATCTAGCCAATGCAGGACAACAGATACTACCAATTGCGGATGAGATTCTCGCGTGGACAAGAAGAAATGCAGATGCACTGTGTTCTATTGTCTACAGTGTTAGTGATTCCGTCATGGTGTTAATTCAACATGTCACCACAGCGGAGGAGGCATGGATGGTCTTGAAAAATCAGTACGAGACCACGAATCAGATGCGGATTCAGAATCTGGAGACTCAACTCGCGAACGAGAAGTTGTCTGAGTTTGAAGCGGCAGAGAAGTTCATCACCAGGGTGAAGAATCTGCGCGATCAGATGACTGTGATTGGCATCACTATCACCAGCGAGAATCTAGCACGAAGGTGCATACGGATTCTCCCACCAAAGTACGACAGTCCTGTTATGGCACTGAATACACAGAATAGAAATCCACCCCTCAACTTTAAGGATTTTAGCGTGATGCTTCTGGAGGAGGAGATGCTTCAAAAGATGAGAACTGGAGAAGATTCGGCTTTCTGGACTAGATCAAAGAAAGGTAAGGGTAAGGACTCTGGTAACCCATCTTCTTCTGATGATAAAAAGAGAAAGAAGAAGATCAAGTGCTTCTATTGCAACAAGGCAGGGCACAAGCAGAATGAGTGCCGAAAGAAGATTGCAGATGAGAAGAATGGAGTAAAGAAAGAGTCCAGCAACAATGTGCAGGCAGCACCAATAGAGTTGTTTGTAGCAATTAAGGAGATTTGCACGGAGGCAGTTCATGTACCTGCGGATGAACCTTAGATCATTGACAGTGGTGCATCACGCCACATGACCAGTCGGAAGGATTGGTATACCTCTCTACAACTGGTAGGGAATGACATCCTGGTAGCAGTCGGCAATGATGCAAAATGTCCAGCAAAAGGAAAAGGTACGATTGCTCTCAAGTCAGATGGAGTTGTAAAACAGTTGTCCGATGTTCTTTATGTGCAGAATATCAAGAGGAACTTGTTGTCCATTTTCGCGATCACGGATCGGGACCTCAAAGTTCAATTCGATAAGAATGGTGCACAGATTCTGGATCTTCAAGGGAAGGTCATTGGTAAAGGTATACAGCGCAACAACATTTACGAACTCTCAGCTTTCAGTGCTCGAGCGGATGTGAAGAACACTAAGCTGTGGCATGAGAGGTTTGGTCATCTAAACCTTAGTTCTTTGAAGGAGATGCATAAAAGTGGAATGATTGCAGACCTACCAGAAATTTCAGATTTGGCCGATGTATGTGAAGCTTGCATGCTGGGCAAGCATCATCGGCATCCCTTTCCCAAAGAGGCCAGCAGGGCAAAGGCTCCTCTAGAGCTCATTCACACGGACCTCTCCAAAAAGATGGAGACGGAAGCTTTGGGTGGTTCCTACTACTTCATGACGCTAATCGACGACTACAGTAGAAGGATATGGATATACTTCCTGAAGACTAAACACGAGGCTTTTAGTAGGTTCAAGGAATGGCATGTAATGGTCAAGAAAGAAACGGGGAGGAAGGTGAAGAAGTTGAGATCAGACAGAGGTGGAGAGTTCACATCAACTGAATTCAAAAGTTACTGCAAAAGTCACGGAATCAATAGGCAGAAACCCTCGCCACATACATCACAGCAAAATGGAGTAGCAGAACGCAAGATGCGCGTCATCTGCGAAATGGGCCGGAGTATGATGAAAGGGAAAGATTTGCCAAAGACTTTCTAGGCTGAAGCATGTAACACTATAGTTTACATCCTGAATTGTAGCTACACGAAGGCTATAAACGGGATGACTCCACTGCAACCCTTTTTTGGTAAGAAACCTTTTGCTGCACATTTCAGAGTTTTTGGATGTGACTGTTTTGTGCATGTCCCTGATGCTACCAAGACCAAATGGGAACTGAAGAGCTGGAAGTGTATTTTCTTGGGCTACAGTGAAGAGGCAAAGGGTTACCGTCTCTATAACCATGTTACCAAGAAGGTAATTGTAAGTCGCGATGTGGTCTTCTCAGAACAGCCGCATCAATTGGAGGAGGATGCTTCCTTCCCAGACAACCAGGACCAGGATATCCATCCAGTACTCCCACCAGTAGCAGACCGAACTCCTCCAATGGTGCTTGGGAGGATTCAAGATAAAGAAGATGAAGAAGAGCCTGCAGAACCACAATGGCAACGGCCATTCCCAAAGTGGGTAAAGCAGCTTTTGGATGGCAAAGAACCTCCAGCCATTGAGGAGGAACCATCCAAACACCGCCGGTCCAAGAGATTAGAGGAGAAAAGAAGGGCGCAGGAACACTTGGTCAGCTATGCTTTGATGACAGAAGTGATCCGTGCTGATGAACCCAAGTGTCTTGAAGAGGCACAGGGCGATGATAGGTGGATGGAGGCTATGTAGTCAGAGTATGGCTCCATAATGAAGAACAACACTTGGGACCTTGTGGATCGACCACCAAAATGCAAGGTAATCGGAACCAAGTGGGTGTACAAGACCAAGTACAAGTTCGACGGCAGGTTGGATAAATACAAGGCTCGACTCGTGGCAAAAGGATTTGCATAGGTACATGGTTTTGATTATCAATATACTTTTGCTCCCACAGCTCGACTAACCACAATTCGTAGTGTTTTGGCTTTAGCTGCCCAGGGAAGTTGGCCTGTGTTTCAGATGGATGTGAAATCTGCCTTTCTGAATGGAGATCTCAAGGAGGAGGTATACGTGGAACAACCACTAGGTTTTGAGATCCCCGATTCAGAAGGTAAAGTCTGCAAACTAAAGAAGGCACTTTACAGGCTGAAATAGGCCCCACGAGCGTGGTACCAGCAAAATTGATGCCTACTTTCTGCAAAACGGGTTCAAGAGGAGCCCATCTAATGCAAATTTGTATATCTTCAGAGAAGGAGGCAGGTGTATGATCGTGGTCCTTTATGTGGACGACCTTGTCATAACAGGGAACCATGAAGAGAAGATCTTGCAGTCGAAGCATTTTCTAGGAAGAGAGTTTGAAATGACAGACCTCGGACTGATGCATTTCTGTTTGGGGATTGAAGTTTGGCAGGAGCTGAAACAGATCTTCATTTCACAGCTAAAGTATGCTGGAGAGATACTGAAGGCATTTGGCATGGCTGAGTGCAAGATAGTTGGTACCCCTATGGAGGTTGACGCGAAGCTCTCAAACGAGGATTCATCACCACTGGTGGATGAAGCAAAGTACATAAGGCTTGTGGGCAGCTTGATTTACCTGTGCAACACACGGCCGGACATCAGTTTTGCGACTGGTGTACTAAGCAGGTTTTCCAATAAGCCTCGGGAGAACCATTGGAGGGCAGGGATGTGGGTGCTGAAATACATCAAAGGCACACTTGATTATGGCATCACCTATACCAAGGGCAACATCTTGATCGGATTATGTGACTCAGATTGGGTAGGAGATGTGGACAGCAAGAGATCAGTGACAGGGTACTATTTCTCATGGATCTGGAGTTGTGTCATGGGTCGGCAAGAAGCAACCCACAGTTGCTCTTTCTTCTACTGATACCGAGTACAAATCTGCATGCTTTGCTTCTTGTGAGGCAGTGTGGTTGAGGAGGATTTTGGGGGACATGGGTGCAGTGCAAAACAAGCCTACGCAGTTATCATGTGACAATCAGAGTTGCATGGCGATTGCAAAGAACCCAGTGTTCCACGCTCACACAAAACACATTGAGATTCAATATCACTTTGTACGCGAGCTCATCATGGATGGAGAGGTCGACTTGGTGTACAATCCGACTACGGGGAATGCTGCGGACATCTTCACGAAGGCTCTTGGAAGAGACTTGCTGGAGAAGCATCTTCATCGACTTGGCATTGGGCCAAAAAAGTAAGTTCACTTGCGGGTGGACATTGAGGGGGGGTGTTAGATATCAATGCTCCACTCTTGTGTAACTATGCAGGAACCAGCTAACTCTACTTGTAAGCCCCCCATGTGAGGAGAAGGCATTTGAGTAGCTCAGTTATTCGGTAGGTCCTGGTTTGGACACCAGATGGGGGCCATGTGTGGCCTAATGGCTGGAGGGCTTCAGATAGAGTTGGCACACTGCCAACACAAGTGCGAGAAGGCATCCCTTGACTGACCGCACTGAGCGTAGATGGAGCATCGCACTGAGCGTAGATGGAGCATTTCTCGGGGCAGCCCACTCTCGGGTTGCGGGGCCCGTTTGGAGCCTCAGATGATCCCGCATGGCTCTGGGCCGAACGATAACCACAGGTTAGTTGCTTTGTTTTGCGCACCAATTCTATCGTATGGTCGGTGGCCTATTTCGGGGCCGACCCCCAGTCGACCGTTTTGGGTGGACTGGGTCGGTCACCCAATTGAGCCTAACCGACCACAACTGGTGGCTATATAAGAGCAAGCCTATGAAGCCCATTTCATCACTGGCTACAGCAACCCTGATTCCTTAACATCCAGCCTCTGTCTTCTACTGTATCCAACACACCATCGAAGCTTCTTTCACAGGAGCACACGGTTGGGAGGCAGTGCCATTATTGTATCAGTTCTATAGTAATCAAAATTTTGATTCTCCATACTATCTTGTTTTCTCTCTTGCGTACGAGATCCTGTTATCTGTTGAGCACAGACATTGTATTATTTTCTTACATGAACCATCATCACTGCCTAGTAATTGTATCCTAATACTATCATGGAAGATCAACATAGTGAGATGAAATTTCATGTACATGTGTACATGGTGTTGTGCCGTGATCCCTTGAGAAAGGACCTTGATCTTTAACTATCACAATGAGGATATAGTGAGCTTGATTACTATTATGCTTAGGTATTAGTAGTATTATTGAGGTTTGTACATTAGGATGATTGAAGGATGTCGATCTTGGATTTGGTAATGGAGACTTGGTAGCCTATACATTGACTGGTACCCTGTGTGTTTTGTGTGGAGGACAAGGAGCTTTTCATTTGTAAGGCTAGTGGCTAGTGCAATCTCTTTATGCTTTGGCTTATCCTTGTTTGTGTTAGTCTTCTCCATTGCCTCCTCGTACCTCTCTCTCTCTCTCTCTCTCTCTCTCTCTCTCTCTCTCTCTCTCTCTCTCTCTCTCTCTCTCTCGCTCTTTCTCTCTCTCTTGCTCTCTCTCTCTCTCTCTCTCTCTCTCTCTCTCTCTCTCTCTCTCTCTCTCTCGCGTAACGACCTATCAAGTTTACCTCTTCAATCCGCACTTGGAAACATATAAGATCCAAAATGTGATGTTCTAATATTATGGGTGTGGAGAGATATTTTTGATCTACTGTTGTAAGAGAGAGAGAGATTTGTTCTTTCGTTCTTTCTTTGCACTATCCATATTGTCAAATTCTGCATTTCATATATGCTAGACTGTTATACTTTGAGTTTTCTATTATTCTGGAATACTTTTACGGGTTCTAGATGAACCTCAAAAGAACACCACAAGGGTCATGCCAAATAGTGACCCTTGATGGACTATAGATGGATGGCTATATTATTGGTAGTAAGCTCAAATGTTACTATGGTCTCTAAACACTCCAAACACTGCATGCCATCCATCAGGGAAAAGAGATAAAGAAGGAAGTCGCTCGTATGAAACAACAAGCAATAGAGGAAGTTAGGGCTTGACAAGCCAAAGCAAAAATCTTAGGGCTAGTGACAATTTGTAATGCATCCACGGAAGGGTTAAACCCAATGGATGATCTCACTATTGCTCTGGCTAGGGTACAGATGGACTTCCAACTATGCAAGGAAATTATTTGTTGTGCAAAAGACTTTGTTGAAACCCTAGTGCCATCCATAACTTGATATACTACAAGATGTGCACCCAACTCCTAACGTTTAAGGTAACCCTAAAACCTACTCCTATCATGGTACATGCAGTGAATGGAAAGATC
This sequence comes from Dipteris shenzhenensis, assembly GCF_047967505.1. Classification (NCBI taxonomy): domain Eukaryota; kingdom Viridiplantae; phylum Streptophyta; class Polypodiopsida; order Gleicheniales; family Dipteridaceae; genus Dipteris; species Dipteris shenzhenensis. The sequence continues at coordinate 46,421,850 of NC_141609.1, read as the reverse complement.
TCACCCATGATAGGTTGTGTAGAATTGCCCATATTGGTAAATAATCATAGAGTGGCTACTACATGCTATGTCATGCCTACCAATGCTATAAATGAATAGGTAATCATTGGGAGAACTAGGTGCTGGGCAGCAATAACTACCAAATTGATTGGTGGGAATGTACAACATTAACAAATGATGGTCACACCTCAGTCATTTCAATTGGTACAGGGACATCGAGCCTGGTGCTTCCTTACCTATGATCCATAAATCCAAGAAAGTGCTAATCTCAACCCATGAGAAGGCTCCAAGTCCCTTACGCACCGTGGAATCTTCCTCATCTAATCTAATAATACCACCACGATAGCCATAGCCTCACATGATGAATCCCTTACCCCTAACTCAGTAGTAGACAGAAAACTCTTATGGGATTCTTTACTATGTGCAGATGGTAATTGTATCACTATGGTGGACTTTAATATGGTTTAGTCGAAGAGAGATAGATGGCTAGAAAAGGATACAATCATTAGAGGTGTTGAGCTGTTGTCTTGTCAGTTGGGAAGAATGTAAAGAACACTGGCAAATGGGAGATGTTCGTATAGATGGTGAGTTACCTGGTGTAATAGTCAAGTAGGAGAAAACAGGAGGGAAGACAAATTGGATAGATTTTATGTGTCATAGGGCCTTTTGAATAGTCTTCTTTCCTCAAAAACCAAAACTTTCTTATTATCCCTAAACCTGAAGGAAGAGAAATTTGTGCAAATCCATCTCGTGGGAAGTCTCTTGTATCACAAAAATTCCAAGCTAAGGTAATTTTCAATTATCAAAATTTTAATAATGATGCAAGTCTATCAATCACCATACCCATTTCATTCTCATGTCACAATAAGGCCCCGTTCCAAGAACAATATATATCTTAGCTTGACGATACAACAAGAGAAAAGAAAAACCAAATATTTCTTGCATACATGTGTATGCTTGTGTGGATAAGTGAGTTGTTGATAAGATCAAAGTTGAATTCCTCTTGGTTGGTCATACTTACAATTAGATGGATCAAATGTTTATTAAATTCTTCAAAAATCTTGGAAGACACATTCACTTTGGTAGAGATGAGGGATCTTGTGAAACAATCTTATACTCCATGGCCTAATGTTTATCACTTGAAAGAGGCTGTTTCAAGAGATTTATTCAAAGTGGACTAGGTGAGGAATTTTGTAACAAGAGATTGAATGACTTGAGCTTTTAGGATCATTTTCTTATAAAGGAAAAAGTAGATCAAGGAACATATCTATATGAACTCAATATGCCACTTCTCTAGATTTGTATCCATGGATGGCTTGCAATTTTTATATTTCATTCCAATCTATGAAATTCATGATTCAGTCCAAGAATCTATAGTGATTAAGAGAGAGGTAAAGCATGCACAATCTCAAGGAAGGGATGTTGACTATGATAGGTGCATGTCTTAGAAGAGAGGTTTGATAGAGAAGGACAAAACATGTTGTAAAAGTGCAGATAGTGGAATGTGATGGAATACTTTTTTTGAACACCAAGATGTCATTCTTGATCGGGTCAAGAGTAACACTACTACTTTGTGCAATGATTTTGTATAGCCAACGTCTTGTCCTCATTTAGAATAAGTTGTTTAACCTCAGAGTCTATCACTTGAGATTGAAGCTTTAGTCAACGTTGTTGAGAGTTCACGCTCAACATTATGTGATCATGTGTGCATAGCACCATCATGTGATCATATGTGCATAGCACTAACCTTATAGAGTGCTATAAAGGAAAGGGTTAGATGCCCTAACCCTAACCCTAAATGGGTTTGTATCTATTCTACATTTTGAACTAAATCTAGTGTACAGTTAGAAATTTGTGGTGTGCTCTCTAGCTATGCCCTCTCTCCTCATCTCCACTCTTCTCCTCTCCCCTCTTCATATTTTGTCATGGTATCAGAGCTCCCTTGCCTTCTGCTGAGGCATTGCAATTCTTGAGAGTGCGAGAGAGATTGTGAGATTGAGTGTTCTCTTGAGTGTTCTCCATAAGAGTCCACTTCTGGTGAGAGATCTTCATCCATCCTTTGTGAGAAATTTCCATCCATTTGAGAGTACGACCATATTTTCATTCATTTCTTTGAGAAAAGTTTCCTATCTATTGTCATTCGAGTGAGAGTTTACGTGTGAGATAGAAAGAATTTTCTTTCATTTCTTGAGAGATTTTAGTCCATACATCAAGCATTTCTGTTTTGAGGGATAGAGAGAGAGCTTCCAAAGCTCTAAGGAGACTAAAGAGCAAACCGTGGGGTCTTCCTATGACAGCTCCTTCATCGAGGACTCATTTTGAGTAGCAGCTAGGTTTGCTGCATTTTTTTGGAGAGACTGGGAACCTTTATGGGACTCTTTGAGATAAGTCTTCAACATTTGCATGGGTGGCTTCTTGGCCTCTACAATAGCTCCAAAGCTGCAAGCCCACGTCAACACTCTAGCCGACTGTGAAGCCCTCTAGCACAAAAGTTATCTACGACCAACACCACTCATAGGCTAGCTCTAATAATGACAAGAGTCAACGAATAGCCCAAGTTCCTATGACAGTGCTAGCGCTCTCCATCAACCCATGATTGAGACGGCTTCCACTAGCAACTCACACAGACGCTCAACAACCTGCTCCTTCGTGACCTGCTATCTACAGCAAGTGCATCGACACCCAACCTAAGTGATGCTACATAGCAGCAGCATCGACCAACAAACCTCCTACGCGTAAGGTAGCTGCTCTCGATGTCCAAAGGCTCACAGGGCCCCTCTATAGCCGTCTCCATCTCTCGCTAGTGCCAATGCTCCTAGCCTCACCTCAAGCCAAACTACACAAGCAGCTCCTAGCTCACAAGAGACGGACTGTCGATGGCCGCCATCGCCCAACAGCTCTCGCTCCACGCAACTGCAACTGGGCAGAGGCCCTCAACAACAACAAATGCGCCTCCAGCACAAAGTGTATGCATGCCTTTGCAAATTGCCACGGGCTGCATTCTTGCAATGAAGCTCCAAACGGCTCCAATGCTCCAACCGCATCAAATGACCACCTACACAGATCGCATCAAACGACTAGCTCTGGCTCTAGCTGACGAAACGGCCTTCCAAGAGGATCTACGACAAACGGCTCTCCACTGTGCAACAAATTCCTATGCATGGAACGAGCTCCACAGGAGTCGACATGACTACAATGACAGAAATCTATAGGCCAACGAGATCTTCTTAGATTTCGTCGAAATCTCAAAAGATTTCAGTGGCTAGTTGGGTGACATGTGGCCCGTGTGCCGGTCATTTTATTTTCCATGTGTAGATAAGGATCTCTCATTTTTAACACGTGGCACAATTGCCACATCACCTTATCCACAGGTCCACATCATCTGCCACGGTGGTAGCCATGTCATCATTGACTAGGTTGACCAATCAACACTACCACATCAGCTGCCAACACATCATCGTTACTGACATCATCTACCATGTCATCATTAGACCTTGGGTTGAAGGGTTAGTCAAGTTTACCAAGGGTTAGTCAACCATGGTCAAGTTACCATGACTCAGACTGCCACATCAGCATCCCAGTCAACTGTTGCCACCTCATCTACCAAGTGGCACCTACCCTCTACAAGCACACACAGTGCTCCACAGGCACTTCATGTGAACACAGGTGCCACCTCAGCACAGAGCTCCACAGGCACAGTTAGTCCATGTGACCCCCTAATATCCACATCATCATTGAGCATATTTGCACTCCTTTTGCCCCTCCACCTAGATCAAGTCGTATCTCTTGATCCAGGAAGAATTTGAGGGCACTCTAAAAAGAAAAATTGATCAATTTATTGTGATCTATGCGCTCATCACATCACGTGTACATTTTAGTGCAAGTTACACTCACTCTTGAGCTTCACCACCAACAAATCCACTTCCTACATGCACATTAGCCTCTACATCGATGCATACCCATCACTTAAAAAGAACAAAAGAAAAGAAATTATTTGATGTTCTTTCATTGATTGACGGTTGGTATAGATCTAGATCAAAGTAGAATAGATCACTATAGAGGGGACACTTTGAATCTCCCCAAGTTGCCAAGTTGCTAATTCCTGACTAGTACCTACTCGGAGTCAGTCCATATGCTTATATAAGGTTTCACATCATCACATTACCTGAAACCTAATGTTCATCAATTCAGTGAGCAGACTACATAGTGTTCAGAGGCATTGCCAATTGTTCAGTGGGCAGATAGCACCAGATTTGATTTCACACACACATGCCATCATTGTAAAGCCTATTCAGTTATTTCACAGCATTGTGCACATCATTTCAGCCTTGTAAAGCCTCTTGGCTATTCTCAACATCATTTGCCACAAGCCTTGTAATTCAGATCGGATTATATATATTGCAGTTATATCTTCATCGACAGTTCAGGCTTCACTTTTGTTATAGTCAATGTTTTGCAGTTGATTCATACAATGATTTTCACAACACTTTGAGTACATTTCGTGCACCATGTCTACGACTAGCAACATCGATCTAGAGGCATCTGCTAAGTTAGACAACTCCAATTATGGCACATGGATATACTGAATGGAGACCATTCTTGTACTTCAGGATAAATGGGAGTATGTCGATGGATCTACACCTAGACCATTGGACAATCCAACTAGCAATAGCTCTACTCCACCTGTTGTCATAGCACCAGCAGCGGGATCTACAACAAGATCTATAGCTACACAAATAGTTTCTGCACCTGTAGTAGATCCTACCATTGCCCCAGCTCAGAGAGAATGGGATAAGAAAGATAAGTACGCATATCATCTGATCAAGCAAAATATGCAAGATGCCATGCTAGGACATCTCAACACCGTCAAGACATTGAAAGAAGCATGGGATATGTTTGCAGCTCTCTATGAGTCCAAGAACACTTTTAGGATTCTCACATTGAGCAACCGAATCAACCAGAGTTTCCACAACAGTAGTGAAACTAGTCATGCTTATGTACTCTAGATCAAAGACTACAACAATCAACTCGCAGCAGCAAGAGAGACTATGAATCTAGCATTAATGGTTCAAGTCATCCTGAATGGACTAGGAGAGGGATACGAGAATCTAGTCCAGAGTATTGCCATTCAACGGTAAATTCTGACACTGGAGGAGCTCCAGTCAATCTTACTTGGTGAAGAACTCATGACTCAAGCCATTCAAGCACGCAAAGGTCATTCTAATGATCAGGAATTCACAGCTTTAGACAGAAGTAGAGGCAGAGGCAGAGGCAGAGCTAGAGGTAGAGGTAGATCATTTTAGTGAAGTGGTAATCATCAAGCAACAACAAGGTCATTATTAGCAAAGTCTGCATCAGCATCAGCAGCATCCTCAGCAATATCAGAACCAGCAAAGAGGAAATCATTCCAATCGAGAAAGATTACAAGGACAAGGGAATGCATCCACCAATGTGTCAAATGTTCAGTGGAACTATTGTCACAAGTTTGGAAACTATGACAGAGTTTGCTGCAAGAAGTAGTACAACCAAGGCGGTCAATCGAATAGTAATCGAGGGAATTTTCATGAAAGAGGAAATCATCATGGTGGACATTCTAGTCATAGTCATTTTGCAAATGAACATGGGAATATGTTTCTTGCAAATGAGGAAATGCAACAAACTGATACAGTGTACCTAGTCATCACTGATTACAATCCAAAAGAGGATTTTAGCTATCAAGTCGACCAAGTAGAATAGTATCCTTAGTATATCGACAGCGGTGCATCATCTCACAAGACAAATCATCAGGAATGGTTCATAGAAATGAAGCCATTAGAAGGTCAAAAGAATGTCATCTACACAATAGATAATACACCAAATCTAGTTCAAGAGACAAGTGTTATCCCTATGAACAATTTCACTGGTACGAAAGGATTGGTGAAAGATGTACTCTATGTTCCAAAGCTTAGCAATAACTTCTTGTTAGTAGGTCAAATGACGGAACACAACTATTGAGTCATCTTTGACGGAGATGAATGCACTATCGGAGAAAAATCCAAAAGATGTTAGCTAGTAGCAAAAGGTGTCAAGGAAGGACACTTGTACAGAATGCTAGCTACAGTACCAGAGAAGCATGCCATGTCAGCTCAACCACAATAGATGCCACTATCTGCAAAATGGCATAAGAGATATGGTCATGTCAAAACTTCAAGTACTTGTTAGATCTCAGGAATCAAAATATGGCAATCGGGATTCCAAAGCTACAGTTTCTTGGAAAATTTTGCGAAGCATGCTTCTTCGGCAAACAAAAGTGAACCAATTTTGGCAAAACTACCTCTTGAGCATGCGGTATTCTTGATTTGATACATACACATGTATGGGGTTATGCCCAGACCCACAGCATCAATGGTTCACTTTACTACTTAACTTTCATCAACGACTACAATAGATATTGTTGGGTCTACTTTTTGAAAGAGAAATCTAAAGTGCTTTCTAGATTTCAAGAATTCAAAGCCATGGTAGAAAACCAGACAGGCAGAAAGATCAAAGTTATGAGATCAGATAGAGGAGGTGAATACATGTCTTCAGCATTCATGAACTTTTGCAGAAGTCATGGCATTCGAAGACAATTCACTTGTGCAAATACTCCTCAGTAGAATGCAAGAGCTGAAAGAAAGAATGGGACTTTAGCAAACAATGCTAGAGCAATGCTTAGTGAAAAGCATCTTTTAAATTAGTATTGGGCAGAAGCAATAGCCACTGCAAACTATTTGCTTAATCGGCTTCCTACCAAACCGATTCAGGGTATGACACCTTATGAAGCATTCACTGGACATAAGGCACACATTGGGCATCTCCACATATTTGAGATGGCACACTTGATCTCTTGGAGCTTCGACTACTTTGTTTTTTTGTTTTCACCCATCTCTTTTTTTGTTTCGATCCATAACACATTTGACATATTGATCATTATTCATGGGAATAAGAGTGGTGTCTTCTGCAAATTACAGACACACTAAATGTTTACCATTTATGAGTTCAATCCCTTGAAGGTTACCTTCCTGAATTTGACTTCTAAGAAGCCATCCAAGAGCATCAGCTGCTATAGAAAAACAAAGAGGAGCTAAAGGAAAGCCTTGTCTGATTGATCTTTTCAAGAAATAAGGTTTACTCATATCTCCATTGAGATTAGTGAGTAGGATTTTAACACTTGAGACAAAAGAAGGACCAAGTCCCATGTTATGTAAAGATTGTATTAAGAAGTCCCCTTCTCGCCTATCATATGCTTTATCAAAATCAATCTTAAGGAAGCATATATCTTGTTTAGTCTCCTTGGCATACTCACATTCTTCCCAAATATCTATAATGGCTTCAAGGAGGTGACGCCCTTTTATAAAACCCTTATGTTCAGGAAGTATCAAGTATTTGGATTCTAAAGGCTAAAGCCTTTGCAAAGATCTTATAGCTGCAATTTAGCATTGTTAAAGGCCTCCAATTTTTAAGCTCATCTTTGCGGCCCTCTTTTGGTATGAGCTTGATTATTCCCCCATTGACATGAAGGCAGACAACACCCTTCGTAGTACTTTCTTGCCAAAATAACAGTAAAGTAGGGGCCTACCAAATCCCATAAAACCTTGTAAAACTCAATGGGAAGACCATCCTCTCCTAGTGTCTTGCCATTTGCCATCAATGTGACGACCTCCTTCAGCTATTCAATGGTAAAGGGCTTCTCAAAAAAAGGAATATCATTTTTTTCTATTGTTTTCTCCCTTGTTATTTGGCAACGTTGTTTGGCTCTTTGAGTAACCTCATCTGGAATGACTATAGAGGATAAGAATACCTAGAAATGCTTTTGAATAAGTTGGATGTTCTCTTATGTAGATGAGACACAAGTGCCATCAACCTTTCTTAAAAAGGGTATATCCTCATTGAATCTTTTTCTTTTGATCAGTTTGAAGGCCTCTTTGGCAGGTCTGTCTATTTTCGCTGCCCACCTTAAAGCTCAAACAGTCAAGCGGCAATCCCAATGTTGATATTTTCAATGCACAAGGGTTGCTCTAGCAATGATGTGCACTAGAACAATGTTAAGAGGAGTTGTGTATATGGTTGATTTAGTTTTTTCATGGTCCATTATTAGGGATTAGGGTTTTATCCTTGTTGAGAGATTAGGAAAATGCCCTTCAA